>NW_028277446.1:432500-683583 GCF_059751315.1 Micrasema longulum
ATAAGCGCCTGTTTTTAAAGGAAATTAGTAGAAACTTTATCCTGACTAAAGTAATACATTTCCAAATCATTGATTACTCCGAAGGATATCTTGAATAAACATTCCCTCAGAATAATGTATTTGTTAAATTCTGAAAAGTAGTTCAGAATATTCTCAGTAGAATAGAACAAAATCTCATTCCTCGTTTTGAATAAATGTATGACCTTATTGGCTTTTTCCAGATTTTTCCTTTTAAGACGTTTCAAAGGAGATCATATAAGCTTTTAAAAGAAATTTATATTCTATGCAAATAAAGCAGACAAGTTTGGCTTCAAAATAATGTTATGAAAAATCAAGGATGAAAGGGATAGTCACTTGTAAAACTGTACTTAAATACAATTATTGCATTAATATTTTTTTTTTATTATTTTAGATATGTTGATTGACAGTAAATATATATAAAATGAAAAATACAGGATAGAAACTACGAAAAAAAATTCACTTGAGGATGGCCTGTGCGCTGGTATACTGATTTATTTATACAAATGTATTTTAATATCTTTAAACACTTTTTAATAAATATAAATATACATAAGAGAAGAAATATTGTCTTTAGGCAATTTCTTCGTACTTTGCATGTATTTGTGTGCCCACCCCTGGCATATTGGTTATTAAGTACATGCATCCGTAGTACTGGTAAATACGCGCTATAATTTGGTTAAATGAATTATGGACATTACTTATAAACCTGGTATGAAGCTATTTAGCATAGTGGTAGAAATTTTCGCATAAGTTTAAATGATTAAATATGCTTTGATTTTCATTAAATCTTTTACTTAGTAAGTGATATGAATTTTAAATAAATATTATATAGCGTTACGACGCCAGTAAAATACATAAATTAGGTACTTTCCTTAAACCCAAGAATCTTACTTGAAAAGGTTTTATGAATACTAATGGTACGGTGTCACAGAACTTAACGCCTTAAAAAATATTTTAATCATTTTTTTCAGCATTACCAATTTAAGGCGGCGTCGCGGCTCAGATGGTTAAACAGCTAACTGTGAAACTGGCGTCGCGGGTTCGATATCTTCTCAACTGGTCTGACAATTGTTGAGTATAATTCATAACTTCCTTCCATATCCTTTTTTTCATACCTGCTGAGAGCCTCTAAAATAGAAGCTTAGTGGGTTATTTCTTTTAAAATATCGAGAGTTTATCGAAATCGATTGATCTTTGGAAAGACATGCTAATTATTATAAAACTTAAGTTAGACAATGACAGATAATAAGGCCACAAAGATAGATTGATGAATCTATCTTCGTGGCCTTATTAAATCTCAAAATGGTGTCTTTTGGTAAGTGACTTTTCTGAACGTCGATATAATGTTTATTTATGCAATAAAACTACTTTTTAATATGTTTAAAAAAAAACCGTGACAGTGATTTTGAATCTCCAACATACAAGAAAACGTTCAAAGTGACCAGTGCAATCGATAACGATGTCTTTCTGGACCAGTGCCAAAGGGAGGAAACCGTAAGTCCTTACTCCTTTCATTAATTTCAGGATTGACACTCAAAACCATAACGTCAATTAGTTTCCTTAAAATCAAACGTTCCCTGTTTTCTTCGAACACGCGTATCGCGAGAGGGCAGGCCTTGTTTACAGTCCCGAGGTCAAAGGTATCAAGCATCCAACATTTGGTTGCATTATTTTGAGTGAGAGATTACCCTTTATAACATTTAAATGTGGGATGTCACCATGGCTGTTCAACGTGTATATCGATAACTGCATGAAAGGCTTAAGAATGGGAGCAAAAATAGGTGATTTAAATGTCAATTGTCTTTTGTATGCTGACGATGCTGTACTTCTTGCTAACAACAAAGAGGAACTGCAATTCTTGGTAACAACGGTCTACGATGTATGCGAGGGAAGGGAATGCATTAGCCCAATAAAAGACTGTACTTTGATATTACCTTCTAAAAAAACTCTTCTCATTCACTGTTGAAATATAAAAAAACTTAATGAAGTCACTGAAATTAAATATTTAGGTGTAATGTTGGATTTAAAACTTACATTTCACCAAAACGCTAAGATGGTTATAAATAAGATTGCAAAAAAAATATCGATTTTGGGAAGGATCAGAAGATTTATTGATAAGGACTCATGCAAAACTATTTACAAAGCAATTATTGAACCACACGTTAACTACTGTAGAAGCATTTTATTTTTATCAAACAAAGAAAACATAGATAAACTAACTGTATTACAAAATAAAGCTTTTAGAATCATTTTGAAAAAAAACAGATACACGAGGGTAAAGTCGATGGTAAATGAAATGAAATTATTAACATATAAACAAATAATATTTTACAATACAATGATATTTGTTCATAAAATTATAAACTCTAATAAAAAAACTGAATTTTGGAAAAAAATTGATCGGAACCAGCATGAACACGATCACAATACTAGAGAAAAGAACAAAATTAGACTTCCATTTAGGAAAAAGGCAAAGTCACAAAATTCAATTTTATTTAAAGCAATTAAAAAGTATTACGAAATGGAAAAAAATATTTATGAAGAAAAAAACTTATCAAAATTTAAAATAATGGTCAAGACATATGTGATAAACAATTTATCAATTAAATATATTTGCAATGTTATTATTAGAACACACATAACAATATGTATGATATGTGTGCCCTACTTTATGATTTAAATAAAAAAAAATAAAAAAAATAAAATAAGTATAAATGATCATGGATAATGACAAAATGGTAAATAAGAGACCGTATGTAAATTAAACCAGATACAGATATATTCTTTTTTTTCGTATCTGCTCCTAAATGGGGCACGCAGATATCACTAGACACCACCGGGAGACTTTGTCGCAATCTAGCACGCTTGTCTCTTCTCACGTTAACCGTTACATCGGGTCACCGAATGAAGGCAAAATAACGTCAAGAACGGTCAACAAGAACGGCGGAGCCTGCAGGTGTGAAGGAAAAGCAACTTGGGTTAACTCTTGTGTGGCTGTGATGTCACACTAGTCGACATAGGACACGAGACTTGATATATCTCTCTTATTTTTTAAAATGATGAATTCGTATTTTTTGTAATCTTCAAATGGACATTTTCACACCGGATTTGGAAAGTGAATTTTGTACAACTATGCTGGATGTTAATACAAAAAAATATTTATCCTCACTACGCGAAAAAAGAGTGTCCGCTAATTCAGCAACACATATGTATAAGAAAGAGCACGAAGATAGAACTCATCACAAGGAAGACAGAAACGCTGTTCTATGGCAGGTGTTAGTGTGAAAGAGACAAAAACAAAAGTAAGTAAAGTGTAAAATAGATTCAGATTTCAGCCGGTTGATAACAGTGATGGGAAACGCACGCGCGTAATCTGAGCGGCGTATTTATGATTATTAATTTATCTTACTATAAAAGGGCTAAATTATATGTTTGTTTGCACAAATAATGGAAAAGGGATTATTAAACAGTATGTCTCCATGTTTTTTTTTTTTTCAATTTTTGAACTTTAAATTATTCCGTCTTTTACTAGTGGTAACACGATGTTACATCACCGCGCGCAAAGGGATTATTTATCACAGTCTTTTAAGAGTTAATACTCTCATGAGGTATCAGGTATCCAAATCAAGCGCAGCGCCGTATTTTCAAGATCCTAGTCATAGAAAGCTGCTGCATCTGTTCTTAGTGACTCATAAAGTGGTGTGACTAGTAGAAAAATCTTTTACTGGTTCTAAAAAAAAATTGTAGACAATCTGCTGAAAAACGTCGTTCGTCATGGTTTTAATATTAATTAATTGTAGACCTTTTAAATTTACTCAAAATTGTAAATTCAATATGAGATTGCCCTGAACTATTATCTCTCATCAACTTCAAGGTGCCTGAAAGAATAACTAGACAGGTGCCACCGTTTTGTAGCAACAATTCACGGGCAGTGTATACTTGTAATGCCGTATTAAATAGACTTCATGAACTCGGCAATAGTTATTCCCACGTATCTGATATATTTAGTGTAGGGTATTGTTCCTATAGAACAAACCTTTTGAACTTTTTCAAAGATGGTGAATGGTAGTTATATTTATTTATTCATGCATTTCATAATATATACAGTTTTTTGTTCACTTTGCCCAGCTGAATGAAACAGCACTTATGATTTTCTTGTTATATTACTTTAAAATAATTTATTATTTAATTTTGTTTTTTACATTTATTCTTGAATTGTTTAAACTTTCTATTGAATATGCTGTATAATTTGAAGGTTATTTTTTAAAATATAAATCTTGTAAAATTTTTAGGTTTAATTTTTTTTATAAATCTTTGGTATGAGGAAATTAATGTTTTTAAAAAATATATATACATTAAACCAAATATGTCAGTTAATTTTTTGTAAAAGGCAGATTTTCCGTTTATGTTAATGAAATAAAATATTGACAAATTCTGTGTTAACCTTTATCATCCTCTCTATAATAATGGGCAGAGGATCTAGACAATTGTCATTTTTAAATCCTCGGAAGCAGCGTTGGATCTAAGGTGCAAACCTGTAACTTACTGGAAATGAATGGGAATATGCACGTTTGTAAATTAATATAAGCATATTATTATTCTCTCTTCCCTTGTAAGCAACTATCTAGTTTCTGGTATAGATGAAGGAGTTAAATGTTTTTTTTATTTGTCAATGGACTATTAAGCTAAGCCGAAAATTTTGAAAAAAAAGTGCACTGTATTGTACTATGATTTTTAAAGTATCTTAATTTTGAAACGACTTAACGTGTGACGTCACAAGTTCTCTCAGGTGAATTTTGCTGATTAGGGAATTGACTTTCCGTAAACCGGAATAATATCACAACATTTTATCATTGATTGGATCTGAAAAAGTAGTGATGTCATTAAAAACAGTGAATTTTTACTAAATTAATTTAAAAATAAAATCATAATTCCCTTCCCGCACTTATGGTGCATAGAGCATTGCATTGGTACACCAATCACAGTGTATCTTGATATATTTTTTTGTTACATGAATGTAAGATGATTAGTCTTACGCTTTAGGTACCAGTCCAGGTACTATACCATTACAAATCTGGTGTGAAAACACCCTTTTAAAATTATATTTTAAATCAACCATGTCAATAATCGAACCCGAGACCTCTTAAATGGTTGGTAAACGCGCTGACCTTTACACTACAAGTCCGACAACATAGCTGGTTCATTAAATGAGTTTTTTTTCCACCGCACGTAAAAAAACATAATATATATCCAATTTAACGTTGAACTAAACTCTCTTATTCAATTTGATATATTAGGTACGGTTCCGATTGGGAATTCCCGAAACAAAATATTTAATTAAGAAATGTTTTTAAAAAATGATTGAGTTTGCGAGACACCGTGTTTTTCGTGGGAAATTTATCAAATGTTCAAAGGGAATAAATAAAACATTTTCTTACAGCCCTCCTGCCTGGGAAATTGATCTTTCTTTTTGATTTCCCAGGAAAATATTTAGACCCGTACTCGGAAAATTGTCAATAATTAAAATTTAACGTCTTAAAGGGACTAAGATATAATTGATTTCACACAAATGTATTAATGTGTTAAAAGGAATTCGCAAATATTCCTGTTATATAAACTCTCCCGCTTTTGTTATTTAACACATTTTATTATGTTATTCCACAAAGGTAATGGCGATTTAGAAAATAATAAATAAAATCATCATGTAATTTACAAATATTTTTATTATTATTACATACATGTCATAATATATTCATGAGACAAAACGGTACGAAAAACACTTTGAAAAAATTCGCTTGTTAAAGAAAAAGGCCCGTATTGGCTCGATTCGGCAAGCCAATATAATTGATATGCCTTAAGTTACAATTGCATCCTTTATACGCAAATGGCTGTTCTCAAGTTCCGGTTTTTTGTGGCAAATGCTTTTTAGTCATGCTTATCGAAATGTCTCACAAAAATATAAATACTCTACTTCTTTGCAGAGTGTGCTTGTGGCGAACTCCGTCAAAGAGCGTCACATATTCTGTGAGACTTCCAACTCCTGGACACGGAGAAGGACATGATGGTTTGTAATCTTAGCAATGTGCCGAGACCTGCTTTGAGGGCATTTTCTGCGTAAAAATAAGATGTTTAAACCAATCATTATTTTTTTTCCTACCGATTGGCGTCAACGCTACACAAGCTTCTTTATTACGGTATAGTTAACTAATGACTTCTATCGAGATGGATACGATCTTTGAAACTAAACAGAAGTAGACTTATAGAAATATTTTTCATTTGGATAAAAAAAAACTTATTATGATTAATTAATCGCTTTTTTAATTCCTAAAATTTCCAAGTTAGCTAATATAAATATTTTATTTTCAACATGAAGAATTTTCAATACAGAGTCTATTGAAATTTATTTTCTATCAAATGGTTTGCGCATTCAGATTTTTATGTTGTTATTAAGGCGTGTTCTTTTACTCTAATACTAAGGTTTTTTTAGTTTTTCCAATGAAGAGTGAATTGCAATAATTACAATTTAATTAGAATACATTTGTATATATGTATAAGATTATTTTTTTAAGGTTCACGTCATTTTTACATCGGACATCTCCATATCTTTTACTTTACTTGAAGAACGTCAAGAAATTTCGATACTCGTGTTAAAGAACACATGAGATGTCTTAGTAATAATAACTCCTCAGAATTCGCCAACCACATTATAGACTCAAATCATGAATTTAATAACGATACCGGTGTTCAAGTTTTACACATAAATAATAAAGGACTGAAAGTAAATAATATGGAGATTTTTTTACATAAAGAAGGCTTTGAAAAATAATGTCCCATTAATTAATAATCAAGTAACTTTCCAATATAGTCCATTATTCGATATTTCATTGTAATGGTCACCCTACCCTCCCCCTCCCTTTTTCCTCCTTTTCCGATTGTTAATCCTTTTGAAATATTAGCTTCATACGTCATTAACCCTCGGTGGTGGCGTAGTGAAGCATGTGTCTAACCTGCATGTCGATTTTATATTTTTGCAAATCTACTATGGTGAAGGTGTGTAGTGATATTTGCATGTTGGTGTAGTGTTGTTGTCCTGACGAAGAGACGGGTTACGTCTCGAAACCGGTAGACAGATAAGTCGGTGAGTGGTTTTATACAAATTTTATGAACATAATATCAAATAATATCAATCCAAAATTCCGCAAGCAACTTGCCAAGACATACGTATGGAGTATATTGATGTACGATTGTGAGACATGGTGCCATACCGAAAGAGATAAAAAAAGACTAACGGCCTTCGAGATGTGGTGCTACAGAAAAATATTAGGAATTTGCTGGAGAGAACACATCGCTAATGACGAGGTTCTCAACAGAATCGAAGAAGGTAGGCACCTAATCAAAACCATCTCAGTGAGGCGAGCCCGATGGACCGGCCACATTATCCGCCATGAGGGTCTCCTGCACGACATCATAGAGGGAATGGCTGAGGGGACAAATTACAGATGGCGGCCCCGACGGGAATATTTGGAGCAAGTGTGCGAAGATTTAAACTGCGCCTCATATGTCGAGTTGAAGAGGGCTGCAGAGAATAGAGACCAATGGAGGACGAGATGCAGGACTTTGCTGCAAACCAATCCCCAGGATTGAGACTGCGAAGAAGAAGGGAATTAGATCATTGTTTTGAAAAAATGACATTTATAAAAAGAACCCGCTTCCATAGTTTAGTTGGGTAAGTTTCATTTATTGTAGGAGTAGAATACGAATATTTATTTATTATTTTGCGTTATTGTTTTTGTTTTAATATTAAACTAATTAAAATTTTTAATTATCATTAACAATCTATTTTATTGAATTAAGTGGTATTTTAAAATTAGTATCATCTAGTGGAACGTTAATTAACCTATGTATCATTGAATGGAATGCAGAATTTTTATGGGCAGTTGGATGATTTGAGGAATTATGAATAATTGTATCTTTAAATGTAGGTTTACGGTGGATATAAATATTTATATTTTTATTATTGCTAAAGGCAAGTAAAGAAAATTTGTTTTTTCTTTCTTTTTTTTTTTTTAAATAAACTTTATTTCTTGACGTTATGAATTTATGAAGTTTAGGAATATCTAAAGTCTTAAAACTATTAAATTAAACATTTAATTATTTATCGTCTTAGCGCCGGCAATATCTAATAAGTATTCTTAATTTCTCGTCAAGGTCACACAATTTTGTTTTAACATAATATATGTTAATATTGATTAAAAAAAATCTTTGTTTTCAATTTTGTTATCAATAAAAAAATATGTTAAAACAATCAACCTTTAAAATGGAAATGGTTTTTCATTTTTTTAAATTTTTTCATACACATATTATTTAAATAGAAATATAATTACAAAAATACACTTTAGAAAAATACATCCTAAAATTAAGCTATAACATGAATTGGAAAAAATGCCCACAAAGACTACAGCGTCTTATCGTGGGCCATTCCTTTTTTTCGAGATAACTGACACTATCAATTATACTACTCTCGACTCAATGCACAGTAACATAAAGCCAGTTTTCATTAGAGACATCCATCGGTACAGTACTCGATCAAAAAACAATATATATATTGGATCTGTGAAGTCTACGAAGTTTGGTACTAGATCTTTACAATACATAGGTTTCAAGGAATTTAATAAATTGCCACAAAAATTTAAAGTACCTATTTCAAAATATAGAAACAGGACGTGCGAATTGAAGAATTATTTTTTCCAGAAGTACTTTGAATAAATAATGTTAGTTTATCCAGAGAATGCGCATCTTGAACATATATCTTTTAATATTTTACCGTTTTTGCTGGTATATGTAATTTTTAATACTATTTAAATGTTATTTGTGTTTTTTTTAATCCTTTTTTTGGCTTGTATACATAATTTCAATACGTTTTTGGTAAAAAAAAATAATCTTTATTGGGTGTGCGCATATTTTGTTAATTAAAAAAAATGATTTTATTTTGTACTAGTTCAGATGTATATAAACATACATGTAATTTTTAAACTTTTTCAATTTTCTTTCCCAGATTGCATAATGTAAACATTATTTTGAATTTATTTCCATGCCTAGTATTCTGTTTATTTTGTTATTTTCAAGTATTTTTCATACCCTTTTTAATTTGTAGTATATCATAATTTTAATTTTTCTGCTTTTGTAAATAATATTATAGTTTAAAATTTAAAACGTCTTTAAATAAATTTGTTATCTGTATGTCCCTAAATGAGTTTTTTTTTAAAAAAACTCATTGGGAATATTGTATATAATTATGTATAATATGTTTTCAATTTAATAAAAAAAAAAATATAAAAAAATTATTAAAAAGTTTATGGCACATATATATGGTATGACATGACCATGAAAAGAAAAAAAAAGAAAAATGAAACTAAAGTCAAACAAAAGAATAGAAAAAAAAATAAAAGAAAAACCAAATTAACATATGGTGAAATTACGAAAATGTTTGAGTTATCACCTTTTTACTGAACAAATGTTAACAGATATTGCCGGCGTAACGTTTTTAGTTGAAAAGTAACTAAACAATGATACAAAATCTTCCTAATATAATCATTATATTGTGATATGTACTCATTTATTATTTTTACTACTATATATATTCTTTACTAACTTTGTATACTATGTGGAAATCTGTTATTGGTTCTGAGTTTATACACTATATATGTTTGCTTACTAAAAATATGTATGTAGAACTGTTGATTTCCCTAATAAAATAAAAAATAAAAAAATAATAAAATAAAATAAATAAAATATATGTAATTGATTATTATTGTACTTAATAAATAATGTTATTTCTAAATATATAAATAAATATCATGTTAGGATACCACTATGCACATATTTAAATGAACTTTTTAGTTATTTAGCACAATGACCTACATTTCATAATGGAGTTCTGGTACCAACCCTAATGTATGGAAGCGAAGCATGGAGTTGGAAAAAAAGGGACGAAAGTAGACTGAATGCTGTTGAAATGCGATCCCCCAGGCGAACGTGCGGAAAAACAATGTATGATAGGTGCCCTAATGTCGAAATTAGAGCAGAATGCAAGGCATTATCTTATATATATATTATATATATTATATATATAAGCATTATCGACAAAATTAAGAAAGGTCTTTTGCGATGGTTCGGTCATGTGGAGCGAATGAATGATGAAAGAACGGCTAAAAAGATTTATGATGCGAATGTGTCTGGTTGTAGAAGTCGAGGAAGGCCGAGAAAGACATGGCATGATCAAGTACAACAAATTCTTGAAAGTGGTCATGTGAAAAGTCGGAATAATCGACGTGCGTGCATGAGAAGATGTATGAATGTGAAGGAAGCAAAGGAAGTGTGCCAGGACAGAGTGGTGTGGCGTTCTATCCTCTCTGCCTACCCCTCCGGGGAAATGGCGTGATGGTTAGTTAGTTAGTTAGTTATGACCTACATTACAAATTTTATTTAATGTCACTTAATTTAAAAATAGTTTTTTTAAACACTATGGCACCCTTGACGGGAGGTGCTAATCATAAATATGTTAACATATGTATAAACATATATAAACAAACTAGTTTCATTTTAGGTACGAAACCAAAAGCTCGCAAAATTTAAAAGAAAACGCCACAAGCTTATACGGGAGGTAATATCGTTTCTGGATCAAGGCTTCGCAAATAAAAAATACTAAAGTTCTCATTTCCGGAGTTGTAAAAATACAAGAGTACACTTGGTTCGTCACGTTTATAGAACGCCAAACGAGATCAACCCTTTTGTATATTTACCAACCCCTTGGCTTAAAGCGTCAACCACCTATGGATAATATTAGTAAAGCTGTGAGATGCTGGTTGAAAAGGATAAAAAGGGAAAATTGAAAGGCACGATTTTAATGTTGAGATTTTTTACATAAAATATTATTTGCATCCTTATGATTGATTCAAATATGTTTTTAAATTTGTTAGTCTATTTTAGTTGGTTATAAAAAACACCGTTGTTGGAAGATAGACATCAAATTGTAGTTGAATGGATAGTCCGCAACATTACCACAGAACCGCAAAACAGAACATTTATTTTATTATCATTTATCTATCCGCATCTAGTGGTACATATGGCACAGCATTGTTACTCCAATTGCAGTTTAACTAGGTTATATTTTTTACATGGAAGGTAAGGAGATTAATCAATACTCTTCAGGTGCCAGTGCAGGGACATAAAATATTGCATTGAAAGCCCATTCCGGATACGCGGATCCGTTTAAAAGGTTTTGTGGCCTCTTTTCAGATCCACACATTGTAAAACAATTTATTTTAAGCTTTAATGAAGGATAAGTTATTAGTGTTTTTTTTTTTCAAAAATTATGTATTTACGAAAGACTTGCGTTTAAAAAAAAATTACATTTACAGTTTTCAATGCCTCTACCGCCGTCAGAGCAACCTGAATATATGTAATCAATTTGCCTCTCACCCTCTAATCTAATTTTCTCAATTCTGAAGGCGATGGGGTATGTTAGTTCATTAGCTTGTTAAAAAATTGGAAGAAACAAGTCCGATCGGGAAATATAGAACCGTCATCATCCCTCCATTTGCTTTTAATTCAAACCTATTAAGCCCAAAAGAAAATCAGTGATGAAAATATTGCAGTAAAGAACTAGGAATCAAATTCAAGATCTCTAAAATAGTAAACAAACGCGCCAACTACTACACATTTATGTGGATCGATTTTCTTTTTCTGTATTTTTACCCAAAAGTAGTCTCTGGGTCAAAAACACTCGTCCAGGATTCTCGTTCTACTTTACATACAGAACTGTATTCTTCATTTGCCTAATCACAGGTAACTAATTATGAACCTTTGATAAATGAAATGGGGAAACAAATGTTTTGAGTATGTCTAAATAATTGCAGACTGCCTAGATTTCTTCCGTAGGGAGTTATTCAGATGTAAATTTGTTGCAACAGAGGGAAAACATTTTTAAGAGGGGAATATGGAAGTCAAAGTATTTACAGAGCTTATGAACTGTCGTTGGCTGGTTTCAGTAACCATTTTACACACTGTGTAACATTCACGATTCTTCCTATGTTTAAACATCCACATTTCCTCAGCTCTTCCATCTGTTGATTTTTGTGAAGTAAAAGAGCTGAAACCTTTATCATGTGGGTGATATTTCCGGCTGAAGCAATTCACCTAGTAGAAAACGCCTGAAAACAATTTTCCAATTTTCATAATTCTTTTTTTTTCAGTTAGTTGATTTAACAATGTTTTGAGTATGTCCAAATGTTTGTAGACTGGCTAGATTTCTTCCCTAGGGAGTTTATTTAGATCTAAATTTGTTGCAACGGAGGGAAAACTTTTTTGAGAAGGGAATATGGAAGTCTAGGAATTAACAGATATTATGACCTGTCGTCGGCTGCTTTAGGCTGCTTTACGCACTGTGATTTCACACCATTCACCATTCTGCTTTTATTAAAACATCAATATTTTCTCAGATCTTCCTCACAAGCCCTGTAAATGCCTTCATTTCCATAACCCCTTCTCAAGAATGTTTTCCCTCAGTTGCAACAAATAAAAAAAATAAAGGTTTATAATTACCTATATATATATATATATATGTAAACACTTGAAGAATGATAAAATTTACATTGTTTGTAAGATGATCTCTTAAAATTGTCAATACATGTTATAATGTTGAACTAAGTCTGTTCATAAATAAATAAAAAAAATGTATTTCAATGTTCTTCATCCCGTGACTGGAAGCAATGTCCGACGCAGCGAAAACGTTGAAACCGGTCACTGGTTATTTAAAATTGGTGGATTAAACTTCCATTTGTCTTTTATTCATTTAATCAATTAAATTAAGTTCCACCAAGAATTTCGTCACAACGTTGTCTTTTGAAGACAAAATATAATGAAAGTTTTGACAACAAGGTCTGTATGCGAATACATAATGATTTGTTCTTGTTTCCTCTCTGCCTTTACTACGAAGTGGACTTATATTCACTCAATTGTCTTTTAAAGAGTTAATTTTTATTTGAAAGTGGCCACGGAGACAAAAATACAAATTAACCGCACGGACACATAAAAGTCACCAAACTATTTTTTAGCAGTTTTTAAATATACTGTTTTTAGAATTTTCAGTTAAATAAAATTCCGAAATGAGCAAGTTCAGTGCTATGAAAAATTGTATGTATTTTTTACATGCGGTAAAAATTCAAGAATTGAATTGTGTGGCGGAGTATCTCAAAAATATAAGAAATAAAAACAATCTACATTAAATAACGTCACAAGTTCTTCCGAATCAACTTATAATAGTATAACGACAGATTTTTGTTTACCGGGAAGTCAAATCACCAATCAGCAGAACTCACCGACTAGAACTTGTGACGTTACTGGCGGAGAAATGTCAAAATTACAACAGTAATACAAAAAAAAAGTCTTAGTTTGACAGTATATTACCAAATAAAAAAATTCTTACATCCTCAGGTTGATTTATAAAACAATTTTAAAAAAACCTGATATTTTGGTCCAATAAACTTGTAGTAGTCAAAACCACGTTTGTCTCTTTTAGATAATTTATTCTGATTTTATTTTTACAGCATTCGCCCATCTTACACCTATTTTTAAAGAAGTTGTACATTTTTATGAGATATCCAATAACATATTAAATTTCATGCTTAACATAACTTAATTCAATTATATAACGTCCTAAAATCGTTATCGAAAATGGTTCTTTATGATGTATCTGGCTTAGAAGCATTGTAAGTTTTTCACGAGAATTTGATGGTAAAAATATTGATGAAACTAATGAAGATGTATACGGATTAAATTTGTCATTTATTAAGAAAAATATCTCCTCTATTAAGAATTCATCCATTCCGTATAATAATGTTCTGAATTCGTGTGTTTCTTTGGAAATGTATACGTAACATCTTATGTCTACTGAAATAATAAAAACATTTATCTTCCGAAATAGCTCCAAGAATCTACGAAAAAATGGAACGTCCCCTTTTCATTTGGACAGCTAATAAACATGTTCCATAGTAACTCTATCACTCAGACAATTAGTTAGGAATTCTAACTCTTTTACTACTGCGTCTAAAAGTTCAATTTTTTTTCCGTTTCCATCCTTGTCAATTAAAAATCAGCTCAAATAGTGGAAAATTGTAACAATTTATATTGTTGTATATTTTCATATCCGAGCAGAATGAAAAATAGTTCTGCTTGTGAATTTAGTGGCTTTGTATCATTTTGGAAAAAGTAGGGTCAGGATGCCGACAGTGGATTTATCTTTTTTTTAAGGGCTACAATTTTGTTATGGTTTGAATACGAATGCTAAAATTTTGTATCACTACAGTTAGTTATCATATTTTTGGACTGTAGAGTATTTAGTTTTAGACTTGCTAACAATATAAAGAATCACCTCGGTTTGTCGAAAATGGGAAATGAAGCACTATGTACTCTAGGTCGGGTATAGTGGATCACAAATAAATCGGCAGTGGCACATTCTAGAACACAGTAATTGTATTTAGACTATAGTGAATATGTTGGTAGCATAAGAATTAATTTGAGAAGCTAAGGTACACAGTAGATTATGATTCAGTGTGTGTATTACGGTATTTGATCCACTATACCCGATGCGGCCATTCTGATTTTCTAGTCAAACTAACACAAATTATTCCATATAATTGAATAATTTATTTAGCCCCATTTTGTGAAAATCACCCAAAGGCGCTGTACAATTAATACATATCCCAGTACATCTTGCAGCTACAGAGCGCATGGACGGTTGGGATTCTAGTTCCTTGTTTTCAATTAAAATCAATCAAAATTTATAGCAGATAGGAGCTAGATTACAGGACGTCTTGCAGCTATAGAGCGCATAGACAGTTAGAAATTTAGCCCCAATTACACATTTTAGAAATTAACAAATAAATTTAGTACATTAATGAAATTTAAAAAAATTAAATAATATGAATCATAAAAAGGAGTAAGATTACAACACGTCTTGCAGCTACTAAGCGCATAGACGATTGGAATTCTAGACCCCATTTACAAAATTTAGGTATTTCAAAGTTGATAAGTGAAAGCTAGATAACCAATCCGCATGTAACTACTAAGGGCATGAACGAGTGAAATTCCAGCAAAGTCAAAATGACATCAATAAATTTATAAAAAACAGAGCATAGTAGTAAATTGGTCAAGTGTTCATGCTAAGAAGTAAGCAAAAAAAACCAAATGAATAAAACACTGTTTCAACTCCGTGGTTAACAAAGGGAGATAGATGTCCAAAGATAAGCTTTTGTAGACAGTAGGTAGATACCGTCGCCATGTGGCCTACTGGCTGCTTGATAATTTCTGGAAACGCACGTGTGTAGTAACTGGGGGATTATGCCTATTGTTCCAACAACTCAGTGTCCATGTTCGTGATAATGATTCTATGCTACCAGAATAAACGTTATTCACAGAAAAATAAATGCCAAATAAAAATGTTTAATGAAAATGAGAAAAGATACAGAGAAAATTTACCTCTAAAACTTAGTTTTGAGACACAAAAATATTAAAATAGACGCACCACGTAGACGCTCTGACGCAGCTACAAAAACATTGAATCATTTTCTTTAAAAAATACAGGTAACGCAAAATTGTAGTATGACTGACGATATGATAACAAGCGAAGTGTCCATAGTGAATGCGCGGGAGCATCAAGGCGTAACGTACCGCACCCGCACCGCGCCGCAAAACGCTCGCTATTATGGCCAAGCGCTAACACATCTTGAAGCGGACTAATATCCACTAGATTACATTTTTAATTTTTTAAATTAAGAACTAGTTTCAAGCTATTGCGTATCGACTCAAAAACACTTGCAGTGTTCTGGATCTATTATATCTATTTAGCATACATTACATATTTTTCGTTCAACCCGGATAAAGCAATTACGTTTGTACCAACCTGTGTTAATAATTTATGTTTGTTTACATTACAACATTTGGGATATTCGTGGTAAATCGTACACCTGTCGTAAATACCTTATTAATTAACACAATACATGCGTAATTATAAGCTTATTGTAAAACAAGATAGGTGTATATATTTACTGTGAGATAATGTGTTAACCGCCAACTTAATCCATATAAGTAAAACAGTTGATGCTAGTGACGTTCATAATATATATACTTCACATAATCGAATAACGTGTAACATGTCATGAGAACATTCAAATACAGATATTTAAATTTATTTTTTATATTCAGTTGGATCATTTACATAGCGCCATTTTTGTCACAATCACCTCAAGGGCAATGGCTCTCCTTTTTTAACTTTTTGTACGATCATACAAACTTTTTTGTCTAACGGTAGTTTCTTCCAACTAACCAATAAAACACGATATTCTATTATTTTAAATAAAACAGATACTTAAATTAAAGAAGTAATTTATTTATATTTTATTTATTTAATGCACAAAATACACAATTTTATCATTTAATAATTTTATTATATTTTTTTTATGTCCCGATTTGTTAGAAAATTCCGTGTTAAGTCAGGACACTTCTATATATAAATCAAATAAAAAACAATTTTAAACATAGTAAACAATATACAAAATAATCAAAATAATAATTTGAAAAATATAAATAATAAAAATTTATTCATGTCGAGAAATGAAATACAGAAAAGTTATTCAATAATACATGGCAATATGTTATAAATAACTTATAGTAATTTAATAATTCAATTCGGTAATTAATTGATAGTAGTTTTTGTATTTCTGTATTAATTAATGAAGTGATTCTGCAGTAATTTTTGCATGAATAAAAACTAAAAGTGATTCTAGTTTTTAATACGAAAAATTCAAGAAAGAGAGAGGAAAAGAGGAGAGATTCGGGATGAGAAAGAAAACGTTTTTTCAGACGCGAGTAAAACAAAGTTGCTGAAGATCTTTGATAATTAATGGGAGATGATTCCACTTTCTTTCTCAAGCTTTCTCTCCATCCAAAAAACGACGATCTTATGCAAATTAAACTTCATTTTCAACATTTTGTCCAGCAGCAGCTTCTATAAGATTTTTAGATCTTACTGCTGAAGGCCCGTTGCTCCGCGACGGGTCGTACCTTGCATTTGAATTCTAGATAAAAAATAATAAAA
Organism: Micrasema longulum; assembly: GCF_059751315.1. Classification (NCBI taxonomy): domain Eukaryota; kingdom Metazoa; phylum Arthropoda; class Insecta; order Trichoptera; family Brachycentridae; genus Micrasema; species Micrasema longulum. The sequence goes on from NW_028277446.1 coordinate 449,677, forward strand.
TGGTCTGAATAAAAATAAATTTAAATGCCTTGTCGTTCAAATCCCGGACAGACAATTAGTAAAATAAAATTAAGGTCTTGTGGGATCGCCAGATTTCTTTAATCTAAAAAGTTGATGAAACTAATTTTAAATGAAATTTAAAAAAAGGGAGTTATCTCATTTTTTTTACTAAAACTAAAAAAAAGTATTTTGCGTAACTCAAGATGTCTTTAATATATATATATTTTTTTATCTTCTTCTTGCGGTGCTTTCTCAGGTCCCTCCAACGTTGGCGATCACTATAGTGAAAGTATCTCGGTCCTGTGCTACTCCAAGGCCAGGACAACTGGTTGTTGGATGTACTCGTCATGGTGATTCCTGGAAAAAGATGACCAGAATGGTTTCCCGTTGTTTTTTCTGGTGGATTTTTTTGTCTGAGTTACCTGGGGCGCCAGAAACTCGCCTTTCATCCTCTCTTTGCCTGCTGTGATCACACCGTTATGAGTGTGATCCCATTGACCGGAGATCGTGACGTGGACGCTAGCGAGTTGGACTAGTCAGTAGTGTTACCGATGGAATGCAACTGGGCATTCGCAACATTTAATAGAATCACACTCTCCGGCAAGATGTGACTCACTGCGACCCTACTGACAGTTTGAACCCCTATATAAGAATACAAAGTATAAAATATAGTACATACATCCAGTAAAAGTTTTTACAAATATAATTAGAGAACATTTTACACAGTAAAGAGAAAAATAATATATCATATAAGACATGAGAAAAAAAAAAAGCTCGTAAGAAGGTTAAGGAATGAGGAAATAGAGTTAAAGAAATATTTTTGTTTTTATAATTGAACGTAATTATGCAGAAAGCAGCCAGTCTACAATTTTGATAAAATAAGATTTTTGTTATCGGATGTTATCGGATGCAATAAAATCTATTCTATGTTTTGCTAAAAACTGCCAAGTCGCTTTCGTACGAAAAACTGTTATAATCATCTTTTGAAAATAGTATCGATTACAAAATCGTCATTTCTGAATTTGCAGAAAACACACACAGCACTAGAATAATGTTACGGTATTTTAAAAATCATAAAAACAGGTCAAATACGCAATTAGATTCTTGTTCGTAACATCAAAAAACCAATTTTTCCATTGTTTATCATTTGCCAAAAGTCGAAAACATTCCAACTGTTGTGTAGATTCGATTATTCACCCCTTTCACAAAAGTGCTATTATCTCAGTTTCACTTTTCATGGCTGGCTGCTTTCTATATTACTACGTTTAATTAAAGCAAATATTTAATTTTGAGGGTCATTTTAAACGAGTTGTAAATAAATAACTATTATAAAATGGGAATCAAGTTGGGGTAGAGAGGGATTCGAACCACGGACCTTTGATCCGTGAGTCCGAGACACTAGCCACGGGACCACGACCCGATTCCTAATATCAAATTATTCGATTGTAACAACCGGTTACGCTCATCACAAGAGGGGCGTTGTCCGCATAACTCGTCTATTTCAGTCCACATTATTTTATATGGGAACAAGTATGCGGAACTCCAACGCTCTATTCATTTTAGCTTACTTGCAGATGTTGGGGATTCCAACCGTTTCACTTAATTGCTTATTGTAACGTTTCTCAACTTCCAAATAAATTTCTCTTCTAATAGGACGGCATAACGTATTATAGTCGAAGCGAGGCGCGATTAAAAGTTTAGAAAAGAATCTTCGATTTCTTATCCCCTAAATTATTTGGAAAACACATTTATAACAAATACATTTTATGACGGATGAAGTTTGATTGCCATGATTTAGCTCAAACTTTTAGGTCTTACGTTTTTTTAAAAAAATAATATTGTATACAATTATTGTTTTGCCCTTGTTTGTCTTTGCTAAATAGTTTTATGTTATTTTTGTTCAGTTTCTTGCATTTTTGTTTCTTCATGTAACTGTTGTAATTGGCTTAGGCCGTATATATATAATAAATAAATAAATTAATGACAATAAAAGTATTTGAGAGCTAAACTATTAATAGTACCTATTAGAAAACTCCAAAATTGATGTAGTCAAGTCCATCAGAGATTTAGGAGTTGTTTTGGACTATAAACTGACATACAACGAGCATATAGATAATACAGTAAATAAATCACTGAAATTACTTGGCTTCATTAACGGAATATCCTCTGATTTTACTAATGTCCGTACAATCAAAACTCTTTATTGCTCAACTGTTCGCCCTCTTCTTGAATATGCCTCAGTGGTCTGGTCTCCATTATATGTCAATCGCATAAATCACATTAAATCAGTCCAACATCGCTTGCTTCGAAAAATAGCGTGGATGCTTGGACTAGAGAGAGATAATTATTCTTATGCTGAAATAGAGTCAATGTTAAATATTTCTAGTCTACAAAAACGTAGAACTAATATTGACTCCATATATATGTTCGGCATACTAAATGGTATAATCGATGTTCCATCATTACTGGGACAAGTAAAATTCAATATTCCGACTCGTAGATTGAGAAACAATGAAGTACTGTTCATCGATCAGCATAGAACAAACTATGGCCTAAATTCTTCAATGACCCGCCTTTGTCGTATTGTTAACTCAAGACAGGATCTGGACTTTTTTGGTTTAAGTTTACAACGATTTAATAAATAAATAGTCCAGATCTTGTCTCGATGTCCCTTATGTTTGTCAATGCTTCTTTCTTTTTTCTTTAAATGTTTTAAACTACTCTTTTATTGTAATATTTAAACCTTATAAATTGTGTACATGGACAATGTCCGTTAATAAATAAATAAATAAATAAATATAAAATGTTTACCAAAGTATTTTAAAGTTTTACAATAACTAAAATGGTAACGAAAAATATTGCAAAAAAAACAATTTTGGGAAGAATTAGACAATTTATTTATAAGGATTATTAACGCAAATATTGAACCACACATAAACTACTGAAGCAGAATATTATTTTTATCAAACCAAGAAAATTAAAACAAACTAACCATATTACAAAACAAAGCTTTAAGAATAATTGAGAAAAATAACCGATACTGAAGTGTAAATTTGATGTTAAAATAATTAAAAGTATTGACATACGAGTAAGTATAAGAAATGAACATTTTTCAATACGATTATTTTTGTATGTAAAATTATTTTTTTAAAGAAAACACATAATTATGGAAAAAAAATGATCAAAGCCCCCATGAACATAATCACAATACCAGAGATAAGGTAAAAATGAGACTTCCATTTAGAAAAAGGCGACGTCAACAATTTTATTTTATTTCAAGCAGTAAAAATATTACGAAATGGGAAAAAACCTCAGAGTAATAATGCGTAACCTGGAGAGAAGCCTTATCACTACGTTTCATAGAACGCAAGCAATGTTGGTTTGCTGGTTAGCAACCAATTGGTGGCCATTTTGTTTTATTTGACAACATAAACATAACGGTTCAATCGGATGCTTTTGTAGCTGTGTTTGGCTTTGTTTGTAAATAACTTAGATGTTTACGTTATCATAAATCAAAATCAACTATGGTGAATTGCAGTATGTTTGGTTGCAGCAGTTAGAGCGTCAAAAGTGTTAAAGACGCCAGTTTTCACAGGTAATTAATTTCAAATATTTTCCCATGATTAACATTGATTTTTGTCATTTATTGTCCCGACACGTGTATTATGTTGCTTTAAATATTTCCTTATATCAACATATTCACTTCAAATACTATTTTTTCTCAATTAAGAAGATAAATTTGTGAATTAAAGTATGTTTACTGTTGATAATGACAGTTGATTACGGGCAATATGTCGGCGCCACACTAGACATCCATAAAAAAGTTGAGTCTTTTATCGAGTAGAAGTCGATTCAAATTTAACTTGAACATTGCAATGTTAACCTTGAAATCATATCTAAAATGACGTGTCCAAATTTCAGGCCACTACGACTCGCCATTTCGGAGATGTGACGGACAAACAAACAAACTCAATACAGGACTTTGGTTCCATTTAGTTGGGATTTATGTTTCAATAGATGTAATATGTATATTGTGAATAAAATGAATGAGTAAATAAAAAAATAAACACGCACATAAATTTTGAGTTATATTAAATATATATAGGCGAATAATAGAAAAATAAATTGGAATACCCCTGCAAAAATAAATACACAGGTACATATTAAAAAATATTTACAATGCAAATTAATATCCATTTGGCAATTTTCGACCTGTGTACGGCCCATTGTTTTGCTACGAACTGTAGCTAACTTAATACCCAATAGTCATAGAATGGTTTTTCTACGTTTGGGCTCCTCTATAGCTTGGCGCATTATTATTCTGAGGAAAAAACATTTGTGAAGAAAAAAAAAAAATTCAAACAGAAGGTAAGAAAATATGTGTTATATATGTATATGTTCATTGTTATAATTAGAGAACAAATAAAAATATCAACAATGTTTTGAGTTAGTGCAAATTTTATGTAGACAAGAACTGGATTCAACCTCCTAGAGAGCTGTTAATATTAATATATTATAACAGACATGAAAAATATTTGACAGAACGGAATATAGAAGTTTTGGCATCCACAGGGCTTATTACCTGTAATTGGCTGGTTTAAGTGGCCACTTCACACATTGTGTAACATTCACCATTCAATTATATTTGTAAATATATATTCCTTCGACTCTTCTATCTGTTCAAGTTTGTGAAGTTAAAGAGCTGAAACTTTTATTGTTGCGGGTGAGATTAATTTTATAAAATTATTCAACCCACAATACCTAACAATGAACGTTTCAGCTCTTTAACTTTACAAACGTCAACAGATAAAACAGTACGAAGAATGTAGATGTTGAAATATAGGCAGAATGGTGAATGTTACACAATGTGTAAAGAGGCTAATTAAACTAGCCAATGACTGGTCATAAGCCCTGTGGATGACTAGACTTTTATATTTTCTTCTGTAAAATGTTCTTTATGTCTGTTTCAATCATAATTATAATAATAATATATTTATGTGTGCAAAAGTCGAACGTCATGGTCTTTGAAAGAAATGTAACTATGACTGAATGTAAGATTGTAGTAAATGGAGATAGTTTGAAACAGGTCGAAGAATTTGTATATCTGGGTAGTATGTTTACTAGAGATGGAAATATGGACAAGGATATTGAAAGGAGGGTTAGTGCCGGTAACAGAGTTAATGGTGCCTTAAAGTCTGTCGTAGCAAATAAGTGTCTATCGCAAGAGGCTAAATTAGCAGTTCATAATGGAGTTCTGGTACCAACCCTAATGTATGGAAGCGAAGCATGGAGTTGGAAAAAAAGGGACGAAAGTAGACTGAATGCTGTTGAAATGCGATCCCTCAGGCGAATGTGCGGAAAAACAATGTATGATAGGTGCCCTAATGTCGAAATTAGAGCAGAATGCAAGGCTGAGTTAAGCATTATCGACAAAATAAAGAAAGGTCTTTTGCGATGGTTCGGTCGTGTGGAGCGAATGAATGATGAAAGAACGGATAAAAAGATTTATGATGCGAATGTGTCTGGTTGTAGGAGTCGAGGAAGGCCGAGAAAGACATGGCATGATCAAGTACAACAAATTCTTGAAAGTGGTCATGTGAAAAGTCGGAATAATCGACGTGCGTGCATGAGAAGATGTATGAATGTGAAGGAAGCAAAGGAGTGGTGTGGCGTTCTATCCTCTCTGCCTACCCCTCCGGGGAAATGGCGTGATGGTTAGTTAGTTATGTGTGCTCTATTTCCAGATTTAAAATAAAATAAATAAAAACATATTAGAGGGGAAAGGAAAATTTCAGCGGACTATCCAAGTGACAAAGCTTGAAAATTTCAAGACTTTTATTTATATTCTCTTATCAAAAATGTCTTTTATCTCTGATTCCAAAAAGCTCCATTTAAATACCCTCCTACAGAGTGAAATCCAGCTAAGTCTTCTATCATTTTCTAGAAACAATATCTTAATAAAAAATCTTGCAAGAGATTACCGAGATACCCTGAATTTATTTCAACAACGCAGTGCCCTTTGTACAACTGAGTGCAAATAGGTAACTGACGCGACGTAAAATATATTTTATTTAAAAAACAGGTGCATACATAAAGTTTATAAAATTATTTGTGTGTCGATAAGTAGTAAGATTTTTAAATATTGGTGGAAAAGTTAGGAATTGTTAGAAAAGTTAGTAAAGTTGCTTATGTATTGATAAAAAGTTAGATTTTAAAACACTGGATGAAAAGTAAGGAAATGTGGATGTTTAAACAAAGGCAGACTGGTAAATGTTACACGTGGTGTGAAGTGGCCAATTAAACCAGCCAATGGTGTGTCATAAGCCTAGAAAATTTTCAATTTCTTAAGTTCTACCTTGAACTTATTTTTAATGTGTTTTTAGTAGCAAATAACAACAGGGATGGAGAATACCTTAAATAAGGGAACATGGAAGTCTAGGCATTTACCGGGCTTTGGGTTTTTAGTAATACTAAAAAAATATTAAGTGGTATTTGATACATTTTTGAAAAAACAGATTCTTATACAAAATGTACCATTGTTGGTAAGTAACGCAGAGTTTGACATTTGAAAAAAGAATTCTATATTTAAAAATGAATTACTTTTTGTTTTGGAATTCAACCATACACAAATACCTAGGTAACTACTTGAATTCAACATAAATATATATTTCATTTTTAGTTTTGAAATTCAATCATAAAGAAGTACCTATTTATCCATGAAAAGTCTTTTTCCTTTTATCCGAACAGTTTTTGCACACTTTTATGATACAGTAATTTTTGCAAGCCAACGTTCGGTAATATTAATATTTTTTTAGTTTTGAAATTCAATCATACAGAAGTACCTAGGTACCTGCTTATCAATAAAAAGTGTTTTCCTTTTATTCAAATAGTTTTTGCACACTTTCACGACACAATCAGGCATTTTGTTTTTGATTTATTTTGGTTTCGAATTAAAGGCCAAGATCACGTCAAATACGCCTGGCGATTAAAAAATACTTAATTCGCGTTAGACATAGGTTAAGTGTCATAATTTTAAATATTTAGGTCAAGGTAAATCGCGCTCTGACTTTCCCGTATTTTTGCCTAGATTATGGCAATAGAGAAGTGATTTTTGCACAATTTTGCTTTGAGCACGACGAGGACTCTAAACCTATCACATAGGGAGATAAAACGAAAAACCAACCCTTATTACGAAAATATAAATAGCACAAAAAAGTCCAAAATAAAAAACAATTGTCCTTATTTATAGAAAAACGTTTTTTCAACTGGCTTATAGCAGGCAAGCCAACGTTTGGGCAGGACGTCTGTCGGGTCCGCTGGTACAAAATAAAATTGGATCGAAACGAAAAAAATAAAAATTGTAATTCTGAAGCTGTTGTGATGTTTTTTTTTTCATTCTTTCAAGATAAAGGTTAACTAACTTATAGTAGGTCATAATCCATATCCCCTTCACAAAAATGTTTTCCCTCACCGTTGAAATATGATTTAACACAACTTAATTTCATTTTTATGCCTGTATTGTTTTTATTCAAATGTAACGGGTTCTCTTTAGCGTTTAAAACACAGTTAACTCAAGTACAATATCCTTTATGCTATTACCGCTTGACCGGCGTTAACTTTAAACAATAGTTTCTGATTCGTTTAACTTTATAACGAAACGATTCCATTCCGAAACAAATCGAATCGGAATCGAATAATAGCGTATGTACGAGAATTGCAATACAGTTAAATAAAATCTCGTATTCTTTTGAGTATTGTGTACAGATTTTCGAATTTTTAATAACAAATAATTATGAAATTCACAATACTTTGAGCTTGTTCAAATTTTCGTTGACAAAAACTAGGCATTTACAAGGCTTATGACCTGGTTTTGCTAAAAGGCGTTTTTGTTTTGGAGCTTTATAACATCACAAATATGAATTTGAAAGTTTTGGTCATCATCATCATCATTCCTTTTCCGCACATAATGGTGCATAGGGCACTGCATTGGCACACCAATTTATTTTATTTATTTATTGACACTTTATATACATATACAATAAATATACATATAAGGGCGGGCAATTTCTTCCTACCTACCCAAACCGTTCAGTTTGAGAAAATTATAAATACATGGACATATTGAATCTTACAATTTTACACAAAAATTAAAAGCAAAGATTAACAAAAATAAATATACGTATAAAAAAAAAATAACACTTTACTATGAAGAGAGGAGAGGGGATGGGAAGGAAAGAAGAAGGATAAAGAAACAATTTAAATATTTAGATAGTGACATTTCAATCTCGACTTAAATGTAGATAAAGAAGGGGCGTCTCTAACATTAGTGGGTAGATTATTCCACAATCGAGCGGCTACTACTGTGAAAGAGGAGGCAAAAAAATTAGAGCGATGACAGGGTATTAAAAGGGTTCTCTCGTTACTAGAACGAAGAGATAGTCCGTGTTGTGAAAGAGGTTGGATGAGCTCTCTCAGATAAACAGGCGAAGTGGGATTATTTAAAATATTGTGAAGAAGTGATAGAATGTGAATGTTTCTTCTATGCCTGATACTGAGCCAGTGTAGTTGCGTGCGATACTCGGTTATGTGGTCAAATTTGCGAAGATTAAAGATATAACGAATACAAATATTCTGCAATCGCTCTAACTTATCAAGCAATTCAGAGTTAGCATCTGGATAACATACATCACCACCACCACACCAATCGCAGAGTATCGAAGGTAAGATGATCAGTTTACGCTTCAGGTACCAGTCCAGGGACTATGAAATACTCTAGTGTGAAAACAAATTTATCTGCAAATTTACTATCTTATCAAATAAAAACCAATAAATATTTTTTAGTCGTTCAAATTGAAAGGCAATATTTTTTAATAAATCACATAAGCATAAAAAAAATATGTTTGAAATATTTTTAAAGACTTTACTTGATAAATTATATATTTATTTATTAATATAAACGGCACATATTGCCTTTTACCTTAAAAAGAAACATATTAAAAATAATATAAACACTTTAATATAATGTGAAAAAATTCTAAATTAAATAAAAAAGTATTATTTTAAATAAATACTACGAGTATATATAACAGAGCAGTATTGAAAAAATGACATATTTTGATATGAAAAAAATAATTAAACAAACAATTTAAAAAGGAAATTATTTTTTCTATTTTTTTATTTAAGAGGTACAAAACATAAGTATATCAAATACAATAAAATTATTTTGTCTCAAAAAAAATAATTATAATACTAAGAATCCAAAAAATTTAAAAAATAAGAATACACGTAAATATGGCTCACAATAATTATCTGAGAAATGTTTATATTTTTGTTCAATTTTGCAAATGTAATATTACTTTTGTTCGTTATTCCTTTGCCGCCTTGGGTTTGTAAACATCTCTGTTGTAATATGTTGATATAAACAGCTCCCCAGGGAGTTGAATCCAGTCCTTGTCTCCAAAAATTTGGACAAACTCAAAATATTGTTGACTAGAAACTATGACAATAGCAGTAGGCGGACACATCTTTTGGTAAGAAAGAAATCTAACAGTTTTGAACTGTGAGTTGTCAAAAGGTTGTAGTGTGCCTTCCCGTTATTGTTCCGAGATTGATAGTGTTTTTATAAGGAAAGGTGTAGTGTTTTATTTGATGCGATTCCTTATGCAATTTTTTAAATATATACATATTCTAATGTGTTAGGGTGTTTTATAATATTATGACGTAACTAAATCTAAGTATTATTTTTACTGGGGTAGTAGTGGTCATTCACTGGTGATTCTGTTATTTTTTTAGAGCAATATCAATTATAACTGTAATACTCGTATTTCAATAAAAAAGTAAAAGTACTTAGAAAAATTAATGTGTTTTTTATTGTTTTTGTTTATTTTGTACGCTTATATAATGAAATTTATACCTTTCATGTGGATTTCACTACAAGTTAAACCTTAAACGGTTATTATTTGGTGCTTTGACCCTATATATCCTTCCGCATAGTCAAACAATTATCATTACCCAACAAAATAATTCGATTTCAAGTTATGTTGCCACAGCATTATTTGAAACGAAGGGAAATATCCGCTCTAATTCAATTGTCAATTTAGACGTCGATTCCAATAAAAAGTATTACGCGAAAACATTTATTTCTTTTGTACACAAAGGATTTAAGACTGGCAACTTGTATAAAATTCAGAAAATTCGTTTATCTCCGGAAGAAAATTTTCATTCGCTATTTTATCAGTATGCTTTGTAAGATTTTTATTTTTCTTCATGCGTTGAGAACAAAGTAAATTTTTCTTTTCAGCCTTATCAAATACTCATATATTTATAAGAAAACATTGGTTCGGGATTTTTGTCAAGAGATTAATGGAGATTAAAGAAAATATTATCTGAGCATTGATTATTATCATATCTTAGTTATCTGTTTTATCAGTATCAGTTTTATCAATGAATTATCAGTAAGTTGTATTTCTTATAAATTGATAATAGCATTTTTTGTTTGCAAAATACCTATAAAAAATGACACTTTGACTTTTTTTTGTATATTTTACACCAAGCCACGCAATAACAGTGGTGAATTACAGAACAGAACACCGAGTCTTATAATAAATAGGCCACTGAAATTTTTGTATTTCTACTGTGGTGTATGATCTAAACCGATTAATTTGTCTTTTTTCTTGACCGCAACCCTCCAAGCAAAGCTTTGCAACCACGGGTTGAAAAATATCAGTATGCAAAATCGAAAAAATGTTACGTGAATATGAAATACTATCGATAGGCAGAATGTTCTGTTACTGGGTTGTGATCCCGCGGTAGTCGCGAATTTCTTTGTAGAGTTCCGAGGTTCATTCCCCGTTTTAACATTTAACAAAATCTTATTATTTTTTCATTAATTTTATTAATATAATTACACATTTTTACAAATTTTCACATTTCATTTTTCATATTTTTAATAAAACTAAAATCCCACCAAGCCGCTTTCTGTAGCGTGTTGATGGAGATTATATTTATACTAACTTATGAAATATTAATTAACATTTATAAAAACAAGGAATCAACAGATATAATCCCAAAAGGAAAACTCCCACACTACCAGAAGTCAATCTAGAGGATGGATCATGGGGTCTATAACAAATTCTGAATTCGCGCGAAGAAATTTCACGTTTCTGGGCCCTAAAATATTCAATTTGTTACCCAAAGATTGCAAAACCATGACCCGGATTCAATTTAATACATTTGTAAAAAATTGGTGACTGGGTTTAGGTCAAGAAAAACAGGAAAATTTTCTCAATATATATTCCTAAATAATAAATTAATATTGTATAACTGTATAGTAAATTACCAAGTAGGTAGTAATTTAATTGATTATTTTTTGCATAAAAATGTCTGCCTTAAAACAGGTTGTACCTAATTAGGCAGACTAGACATGATCCAGAGAAATCTATTACCTAAGTGTGAATGTAGTAGATAAAGTAATTGTTATTTTTGTTAATAAACATTGATTATTATTATTGTTATTAACAGCCGGAAAGATCAGAATATACTTGTATTTAAATATATAAAAAAATAAAATATTTACACATAAGCTATTCATGTACTATTTATGTATAAACTTTTGATAGAGTAGCCACCCTTTTATTTTGCTTTTATTACATTGTGGGTTAAATTTAAGTTCTTTTGTCAATAAATTGAAAATACTAGGTACTAAATAATTAAGAGTTTTATTACCATATTTATTTCATACTTTTGGTACTACCAAACCATCATTATAGGTGAAGCGTGTTTTATGGTTATGTTTGAGTGGAATTTTAAAAGTATTACTATTTAAATGTTCTAAAATGATGCAAAGCCACAGTAATCCTCGAACAGGCAGAAAACAGTGTTTTAAGTGTTTTGCACAGTGTTGTTTATTTATCATTTCCTTAGTTCATTTATTTATTTTTAATTTAAACTGAAAACATTATAGAGCATCCAATTTATTTTCAATATACGAGTATAATAAAATACACACAACCGATAAATCAAATTAAAAAAAAAAAAACGTTGTGTGAAATGAACATACGTATAACATATTTAAATTTATTTCAACACAGAGGGAAAACATTTTTGAGAAGAGAATATGGAAGTCTAGGCATTTACAGTGCTTATGACCTGTCATTGACCGGTTTAAGTGGCCACTTTACACTCTGTGTAACATTTACTATTCTGCCAATGTTTGAACATCCACATTTCCTCAACTCTTCCGTCTGTTGTTTATTATACCATAACAATTTGGAAATTGCCTTCCTAAGAGAAATCCCACTGTCATGAAATATATCGACACCCGAGGCGAAACGATTGGATAACACATTTTTTCTAAATACCAGCATAACCATTGGCAGGTTGGTTCTGCATCATGGTAAATAAAACAACCTGTGTTTCCTATGTCCAAGATAATTATAAGGGACAAATAGACCGAACTCATTCAAAATATCGGAATTATGTATGCGACCACCGATGAGTTGAAAAAAGTTAACGCCCAAATAAATATCCCTTCTTCCCAACAATGATTGGTAGCCCAGCATTCCTAGTAAGAAGTCAGTCGGGAAAAGCCACGGGTAATATCCATACTCCCTTAGATAATGAATATTTTTTTTCTTCACCCTCTCTATCATTAAAGAATATGTGATTTCATTTGGCGACCAAATTATTCGTTGATATGGTTTTGGTTAAGGGTTTTTTTAGGTGCGTATTATTAAATCGTTTGAAAATATATCAATCTACGTTATGCTTTGAGAAACAAAATCGAAAGCGTCGCACGTGAAAGCCATATTTACGAGATGATCGATACAATCAATCCATTAGTGGACCAATAAAACGCGAAACATTCAATAAAGTATGTTAGGACAAAATGTGGTCATTAAATGTACGACTCTGAGCATAAAATGGTGGATTTAATGCTCGGTCCTAAGTATACAAGTCTTTTCATTTTATTTTATTTTTACGTCGAAGTAACGCCCGTTCGTGCTAACCCTTTTTGCCTAACGTGAGTCAAATTTCTAACTCAGGAGCTTATTCTTGAAACTTGATATATTGGTACGTAATCTTTTCGCTCGAGTTCACCTAATCTCAAACGGCAAAGTCAAATAAATAAATACTTAATTCTCGTATCGAAATACGATGTACGAAATACGATTCGCATTTATTTCGATTTTCTTCACATTCCATATATTTAAATAACAATTACTCATATGGCTTCTAGTTTTAACTTGTTAACGATAATAATGATAAAATTGGTACCCAGATAAAGCACACATCTGTAATTTACTATTTTCACACTATTCTTGTTCCTTCTATGTACGAGTACATTCAAGTTTACAATTAAAAAAATTCGGCGGAAGTCGCAAATTCAATGAAACCGGTAATGGTTATTTCAAATTTGAGGATTTAAGTATCACTCATCATTATTTCCATATACAATTATAATATCGTCACCTAAATGGGCAAAAGTAACAAACATAAAAAATATCGTTTTGAGAAATGTAAGTTTGAAAGTTTGGACTCGAAGGAAAAATCATACTGTGTTTTGGAGATTTTAAATAATACATATTCAAAATAATTCAATCATATGATTGATAAAACTACAATGATAACTTTTTTCTTCTGATGCATTAAAAAAAATATTTGAAAGGTATTTAATGAGGCGAGGTGGCTAAAACTTAGTTAGATGACTTTTGCTTGTTTATAATCTGGACAACGTGAGCTATAGAAGTTTATCAATTTATTTTTTATTAAAATAACTAACAGCCGTAGCTAATTTGTACAAAATTTAAAGTTAAATACAAAGTTTTATTATATAATGGTTAAACTCAATAAAAGTAATGTATGGTAAAAAAAGGATAAAAGATTTATAGTAAAACAGTGAAGTCAAGATGAAAAGTAGTCAAAAAGAGATGCATTTTAGGTTTGTTAATCTATAATAAATGTATTATACTGAATTTTTGGTTAATCGGTTATTGTTGCAAAGTCAGTAGTATCCTTTTTTCTATGTACGAGTACGACCGTTTGAGCATGAACCCATATAGGTAGCAAGTATGACTGCTTGTATATATAGTGTTTCAGGGGTCTCAAACTAACTATTTTATTTATTAAATTAGTGAAAGTAAGGAAATATGAGGAATAACTATTGTACTGTTGTGTTGAAAAATATTTTTTATAAAAAAAAAAAAATTAACATGTAAATTTATTGTATTTTGACACATAATTGTTTAAAATCACCTAGTAGAAAACTAACAATTTGGATAAACGTATTTTTTCTAACTCATCTCGATAACGTTTGTCTTTTAACGGTTTCAGTAATAAAATAATAAAAAAAACGGAAAAAGAGGGGTTTTTGATAAATTAATTTTATCAACTGTAAAATTATTTATTATCAAAATATATACATCAAATAACACATTTAAACAACTTTGCTTTGACTAACTGAATATTAAAATATATCCTCCGTATAAGTCTTTTCGTGTTCCAACATCACAATTCATTAATTATGTCTTATAAAGGCAAAGAACAAGAAAAAAACCTCGAGGATTGTAGTATTAATTATTTTCTCCCAAGTGTGTTCCGGGGTGGTCTTTTCTGCAATTCAAGTTTGCCTGAGTTATCTCGGGTGTGGAAATTTTGCACGTAATAGCCGCCCAAGTATACTCGGGTGTAGTCCTCAAACGGTTAAAGAACATAGTTTTATGCTTCAAATGACGTATTTAACTCAAAATTATCAGTTTTTGGGTTAGTGACTTTTGCCTGAACTGCGATGATAAAATGTCTATCATTTATTTGTTTGTTATTTTTTAATTAAATGAGTTCATTAAATCTTACAAGAAAAACCACATTTTAATAATATAACATAAAATAGCAAAATTTATAAAAAAACATTTAAAAAAAACATGAAAAAAATGTTATTTGCCTGATTTCTTGAAAAAATTTTTGCCTTTGCTTTTCCAAAAAATATGCAGCGTGTAGTTTTATGTTACGGCAGAAAATACACATTTCAATATATAATGTTACTACTACTGCTACTACCATCACGCCATTTTCCCTGTCCCTACGGGCAGAGAGAATGGACCGTCACACACGTCAATCCTGGCATATATTCCTAGCTTTTTCCACGTTCATACATCTTGTCATACATGCCCTTCGATTCTGTCTGCTTTTGACATGACCAGACTTCAGATTTAGGTTTATCTGATTATGCCACGTCTTCCTTGGTCGTTCTCGTCATTCTTTCGTCGTTCATTCGTTCTACGTGGCCAAACCATCTTAGATCCTTTCTTATCATGTCAATTATACTTGAATCAGATTTACACTCTCGCCTGATTTCATCATTCGTAACCCTGTCATACATTAATTTCCCAGACATTCGTCTAAGAGATCGCATTTCAACCACGTTCACTCGGCTTTCATCCTTCCTCTGCCATTTCCAAACATAAGTGTTGGGACTAAAACTCATAATGTCCATAAAAAAAAAAATCTTTCCATACGGAGAGGCTACTTATTAATCTCTGAGCTCTCTGAAGCTCTAATAATAAGAAGCTAGCAGAGCTATCTTCAATTGTCTATAAATTAAATTGTGTGTTTTTTTATATATTTTTTTATTTATTTACAATTTTAAAAAACCCTTTAGGGTTACATTAGAAATTTAATCTTGTCTAGTCATTTTATGTCTCGTCTAGTCTAGTTAGTTCAGTCATCATGTGCTTTTTCAGATTCATTTTAAATTTGTCTCCAGTAAAAGTTTTTAAGTAGTAAGGTAGGTCGTTATAGTGTTTAAGTCCATTATGTAGTATTTTTGACTGCCTTGTGTTTGTCTTTGCTTTTTCAATATGATAGTGTTGTTGTTGTCTGGTGTTATATTTGTATATGTCAGCATTTTTGACTAATATTATGTCGTCGTCTTGTATGTTTCCCAGTGTTATTTTGTGCACAATTTTTAAGGTCTCAATTTTAGTCAAGTAGTAAATAAAAATAAAGTCTCGCCGCTGGAAGCCTGTAAATAAATACGTGTAAATGAAAATTGACTTATGATAAGTATTCATCTTTTCACGCCGAGAAATTATATTCTATATTGCAGAAAATGGAAAATAACCGTGTAAACCTTTCATTATAATATCTGCCAATGTACGATTTCAGATAAGATTGCAATAATAATTCATTTACAAAATATTTTTTTTTAGATTAAAATTTGTTTCAAAAGAGAGAAAAAATATTTTTGAGATGGGAATATAGAAGTCTAGGCATTTACAGGGTTTATGACCGGTCATTGCCTGGTTTAAGTGGTCAGTTAACAACACAGTAGGTAACATTCACCATTCTGCCCATGTTAAAATTTACACATTTTCTCACTTCTTCCATCTCTTGACTTTTGTGAAGTAAAAGATCTGAAACCTTTATCATAAGGGTGAGATTCATGCGGCTGAACCAAATCCTACAAAGCAACGCCTGAAAACAATTTTCCATTTTTTATGCTTCTTTTTACACCTGTCAGTTTAATGAACAATATTTTTAATACGTACAAATGTTTGTAGACAGGCTGAATTTCTTCACTAGGGAGTTATTTAAATCTAAATTTATTGCAAACAGAGAGGGAAAAAAAATAAGAAAAAACACAAAAGATGGTAGAGTTGAAGAACTGTGGAGGTTTGAATATGGGAAGAATGGTAAATGTTACACACTGTGTAAAGTGGTCACTTAAACTAGTCAACGGAAGGTCATAGATTTCCATTTTTCCTTCTCAAAAATGTTTTTTGTTGCAACAAATTTAGATCTGAATAACTTCTTAGAGAGGAAATTCAGCCTGTCTGCAAACATTTAGACATACTCAAATTATTGTTGAATCAACTAACTGGTTAAAGAAAAAGTATGAAAATTGGGAAATTGTTTTGAAGCGTTGCCCAGTAGGTGAACTGGTTCAGCCGGATGAATCACACCCACATGATAAAGGTTTCAGCTCTTTTAATTCACAAAAGTCAACGGATAGAAAAATTTAGGAAATGTGGATGATCGAACATAGGCAGAATGGTGAATGTTACACAGTGTATCAAATAGTTACTTGAACCAGCCAACGACAGGTCATAAGCCCTTTAAATACCTTGACTTCTATATTACCTTCTCAAAAATGTTTACCATCTGTGTTACAATAAATAACTCTTTAGGGAAGAAAGCCAGCCTATCTACAAACATTCGGACATATTCAAAACATTGTTAATATTATTTTCAGCTATCTGGTGTAATCGAGACTTGGATATGTTTAAATTGACTATTGGTCGTAGAAAAAAAAAATTGCGCGATTTTTAAGCCGGTGTCAAAGGGTTAATGCGTATTGAGTAATCTGGCTTCCGGACAGATTTAGCTGACGTTCGTCTGAGAAACGAGATTAGAAGAAAGGGTTAACCCATTTAGCCCGGTGGGATGGTAGCCAGATTTATGGTCTTATAAATAGGAAACAAGGAAATGTAACATGGTAATTTTTAGCCGGCCCAAACGCTTATTCGACGGGTTTTTCTTTCAAAGCAAATGGGTTAAATGTTAAACCGGTGACAGATGCTAGCTGTATATCTCGTCCAAGTATTTTAAATCTTAAGCGCTGTTACATTAGCTTTTTTGTTCCTAGCCTAAATTGTCCTCATTATACAGAAAATTAACTTTAAAATAGGTATCCATCATTGTTAAAAAGCGTATTGCAGGGATTACAAGAAAAGCGGGCAAAAAATAATAGAATAAAAAAATATATTGTGAGAATTTTATTTGATCATCGTCATTCCTCTTTCTTCTTCTTCTTCTGATAAGCCCGTTTCTCTCCACTGCTGGATATAAGCTTCTTTCAAATTTTTACATGTTTTTCCTGGGCACTCTGTTTTCATCCATGGCCCACGAGTTCGACGACGACGTCAATCCATCTCTTTTATGGTCTCCTTACTTTCCATAGAATATCTAGTTTAGTATTCTGGAGGTCCACCTTTTGACTTCTTGTCTCGCCACATGACTCGCCCACTGTCATTTTTGTCTTCCCACTCTTTCTGCGATATCGGTCACTATTGTACGGCGACAATGATGCCTATGATTAAATTAAATAAGGGGTTTTTAAAAATGATTTTTAACTTACCATGTTTTGGGTATGTTTAAGCGTTAAACAAGAGGCTGTATTTCCTCCCTTGGTAGTTATTTACAAGTATAAAAATTTAAAAATCCTTTTAAAACGTTGCCTAGCAGGTCAAATGACTCAGCAGGATAAATTTCAGCCACAAATTTAAGGTTTCAGCTTTTTTTATTTCGTAACAGTCAATTAATAGAAGAGTAAGAAAAATGTGGATGTTTAACCATTGGCTGAATGGTCGATGTTACAGTGTGTAAAGTGGCCACTTAAACCAGCCAATTACAGGTCGTAAGCCCTGAAAACGCCTAGACATCCATTATTACGATCATGGAAGTCTAGGCGTTATTAGATAAGCATCGAAATAGTCTTAGCGGGTTATTCCTTTAAAAAAATAGAAAAATGATAATGAAATCGACAAAACCGGTTTCCCTTCTCCAGAACTGAACCAATTTAGATTTTTTTGAAGTGTACAAGAAAAAAAATATGTTTTGCTTTTTTCGAAAACAGTTGTCATTTTTTTACTCTACACTTCCGAATACGGAAAATAAAACAAGACGCTTTAAATATTCTGTAAATAAGAAAACAACGGAAGAAACACACGAATAGTAAATATCTTTGGCATGTTAAAAAATCATCGCTCCAACGGCATAATCCAGGGAGAAAATACGTGAATACGTTTGTAAAAAAAAAATCACACCGCGCATCCTCTCCAGCATTAATGAACCTATTTTACACTACGCCTAGAATGAACTGGGGTGGGACACCCATAATTTTAATTACATGGATGAACTGCAATACAAACAGATTTTTTTTAAACAATGTTTTCATTTTTATTAAGACATTGATTGAATAAATTGTGAAGCTCGGTGAAAAAGAAACAACAAAAATTTTCCTAAAAAAATAAAAAATAAAAATTAGCATATATTTACTCATAATATATTTCTGTATTGTGTGTGCCGAAAACGCTACGACACATTTTATGAATTTGGGTTGTAAGACTACCGAACGCACTTAAAACCAACCTATTTCAGCCCACGCGCAAGGCACTACTAAAATATAGCAAGTTATCGATACGTCAATCTTTTTATTCTGGCAACTGAACTGGAGAGGATGCGACGCTGTCAATTCTATAAGTAGTGAACGTTCAAAAATGAGCCGGGTGTCTCACACCCAAGTTCATTGACGTCGGGTAAGATAGTACCCAGAATTTCTGAATAAAGACCGCAGTCATGGTTAACCAATCGGATAACCTGAATTGTCATACAGGAAATTGGGCGTTCCAGGCAAACTGTGGGCGAAATGGATCTTGGATTATTTTTTGTAGAAATTTAATATCCGGTAAGTTACGTCCTGTCAGGACATTTACTTCGTGACTTGGTGTTTGGTTTGGAATGGATTCGAACAGATGACAATAAAGGATATTACTATATTTTTACTAAGGATGATTAAAATACAATATTATCTTGATTCAGTCGGACGAAAAATACAGTTTTGTTTGTGAAATAAAACCAAAGCCCGTAATATAATGGGAAATTAACACTTATCTTAAATTTTATATAAAAAAAACACTAAGTTGTCCGTATAAAAAATGGAATATTGATTTATGTATTCATTCAAAATCAGACTAATTTACATATTTACGAACTTATTTAAGCTTTCTAGGCAGTGTCCGCGTTTAGTCATTATAATTATCAATTAAAAATACGCATTAACATCTTTCCTCTTCTTCTTCTTCTTCCATCTTATTCTCTCCACTGCTAGATAAAGGCTTTTTCTAAACGTCTCCATTCCTTCCTATCACCCGCTTTCATTATCCACGTTTTACCGGCAATAGAGGCAATGTCGTCGACCCATCTTTTCTGTGGCCTTTCAACACTTCTTTTGTTTGCCCACGGTCTCCACTTTATTATTCTGTGTGTCCACCTGCCATCATTTTGTCTTGCCAAGTGTCCTGTCCACTGACATTTAAATTTCGCTGCACGATCCATGATATCCACCACTCCGGTTTTACGCCTTATATCTCCATTTCTTACTGTCTTTTAGACATACACCGAGCATACGTAACATGAATTAAATTGAAATTATTTGTGATGCAATAAAATAACAATCCGGAAAAACAAAGTAAAAAGGAACAATAAAATCAAAAAGAATAACATCAAAAAATAATCAGATATAAATATTAAAATGTACATTTTACAAATTAAGTAACATACATAATCAAATAAAAATAATAGTTTCATTGAAATTAATAGAAAATAACACAAAAACACAATTGAAACCATAATTAATATATGATTTCTATAAACTCACTCTATACTATAATAACTCGTTAAAATAAGAAATAAGAATAATAAATATCATGTCAACTAACAGTAAGTACTAACTTAAATAATGTAAAAACATCAAAATATCAAAAAATATAATAAGAAAATAAAAGTATAGAAAGAAAGCAGATTACTAAATTTTCACTAGTCTCCAACTTAAAAAAATGACAAACTCGTCACTATCGATGTGCAGCAGCCAATTGCAAACATTTTTCATAAATATTAATTGACAGGTCATAAGCCCTGTACATGCCTAGACTTTGCCTTTAGACGGTGCCTTATCAGGTCTTCCCGACGTTGGCGATCATCACAATTTAATTTCAATCTCAGTCCTGCGCTACTCCGAAGCCAGGACAACTGCTTGTTGGATGTACTCGCCATAGTGATTCCTGGGAAAAGATAACCAGAGTGGTTTCTCGTTGCCTTTTCTGGTGGATTTTTCTGTCGGGGTTACCTTCTCTTAGCTGGTTGGTTCTGGTTTGAGAGCACCAGAAACTCGCTTTTCACTCTCTCGTTATCTGCTGTGATCCCACTGTTATGAGTGTGATCCCATTGCCCAGGGTTCGTGATGTAGACGCTAATGAGTTGGACTAGTCAGTAGTGTTTCCGGTGGAATGCAACTGGGCATTTGCAGCATTTTATAGAATCACACCCTCCAGCAAGATATGATTCAATGCGACCCTACTGAATCCTATATTTTTAAACATGTTTTAATTAACTATACTCTCCAACCTTTGTAAAGAAGGTATCAATGTTTCTTTTTACTGTTTATAAACTTTATTATGTATTATATAAGCAAACTTGAATTGTAAAAGTCTTCTAGGTGTTTGATGTACAAATAAATACATAAAAATAAAGCCGAAATCATCTTTACTACTTATTTTTATTTGCTTTAGCGGTAACAAATCAAACAGTCTAAAAACAAATACCTCAAACACAATTAAATTTCAATGCCGAGTGTAAATCAACAAGTAATTATAATTTTCGTTATTAATCAGTATTTACTCATATTGTGGGTGTAAGCAATTTGGGTAAGTATAAGAATCCAGCTTGTTTGTAGTAATTTACTCCTTATGTTTTGATTTCAAATTAATTTCTGCTTAATAATATTAAATTTTTGTAGTATCAATATCTGACACTGTACTGGGAAGAAATTAAAATTGGAAGATAATAAATTCATACCTCCACTAAGATAGGACAGTTGAAAATGATTTCTTCCGAGCGATTACAAAGGAACACTACGGACCCTGTATCTTCAAGTTTTCTGTAGGTACATAGATATGCACCAAGGGAACGCGTACTCCACGGTACCCATAACAACGCACTCAAGTGATATAATTACATAATAATCATTATAGTCTTCATTAAGCATTAAAAAAAACACATTTAAATAGCAAAAATAATATTAATACAATGTGTACATTTAAAAAATATTTATATATAACAACATTATTTTGGTACGTGTATTTGTACATACACAAATCTGGATTTTCTCCCAAGGGGGAGTAAGGCGATTACTAGTACTTAATTTAACTCGGAAGAGTCTTAACTACATAAAATATAGTAATCTGCTAATTAAAATACTTAACTTCAATATCAATACATAGATGGCGCTCCAACTCGCTTGTAGATGGTTTTTCGTTTAGTAACATATATACACAAATCAAAAAAATGTTACCTGTGTGGATATTCGCTAATAAGCGGAATGAAGAATGTTGTAGTACCTACTTAAAGTGGCCACTTAACCCAGCCAATGACAGGTCATAAGCCCTGTAAACCCTCGAATATCCATAATCCTGAATTTGAAAAAAAATCTACCTCATCTCTGTAGGGATATAAATAAATTTATATATAACCCCTAATAATAGAGTACCATGTTTTATATATTTCCTAATATCAGTTTTTTTGCATCTATCTATGTAGGTAGACCAGTACCAAGATAGATGCAAGTTTTATCTGTATGGTGTGGTAAAGGTAGGATATCGCACCCGCAGGCAGCACAGCAACAAGCGACAGCAAGGCGATCCACAGTCACTCTTTCAAATTTTTAAATTTCATACGAACGACAGCGGACCACCCCGCAGTCACCGCTCACCTCCCACATCTGCATATCTTCATAATGACGGTATATTAGAAAATAAATACCCCAGAGTGATCACGAAGATCGATATGTACCGGCTCAAGTATCCAACAGTACACATATCTACGCATTCAAAGTAACATAAATCTGATTTCAACGAGCATTTTTTGTTTTAATTACGATGTATTAAAATTTATAATCGTTTTTAGATGGCCAATCTTTTTTCAAGAATACTATTTAAAATACAAAATATAAATAAGTACATTTCAATATGTTATTGAATTCCGAAAGTTAATGCAGGACTATTTAGCGATGAAGTTTGGAATCTTGGGGTCATTATAGCGTATGTGAAAAACCACGTGACCTTTAGAATTTAGAAAAAAAAATACCACTAATTTTTTTTCAATAAACACTTTGTTGTAATAAATTGAAATCTAAATAACTCTCTAGGGAGGAAACCCAGCCTGTCTACAAACATTTGTACATACACGAAGCATTGTTGAACATGCACGTGTTTCTTCTCATACTGAATTTTGTACTAATGGAGAACGCTTTTTATTTTATTTTATTTTGTTAGTATTTCCCTGTTTTATATATACTTTCATACATGCGTACCGTTTTAGTGCAAATAAAGAAGAAAAGCAATCAATTACCTTAGAAAAAGTAGACGTTTCTATCGGAAACTCAGCGAACTGAATCAAGACACTGATAGAAAATACCATTAAAAGTACCCTTGTTCGGAAAGTAGCATCAAAAGGATTTTACTAAATTTAATTCGCTTTCAAATTATTATCATCATCATTCCCTTTCAATCCAATGGTGCACAGGGCACTCCATTGAGACTTCAACTGCAACGTATCAGAGTCGTATTGTTTATTATTTCGGCATTTACTTAGTGAACTTACATTATTGTTTTCGCATTTACAAGACGAGTTTAAGGAGACACCGTAGCTGAGCGAGCATGCGCGAATAAGGTATTTTATTTCTCTTTTTTTCCACATCCGCTCCTAATTGGAGCATGTGGGCATCACCAGTTGGCTCCAAGAGACCCTATCGCCAGCCAGGACTTTTGCCTCCTCCCACGTCAATCCAGAGCCCCTTAATTCCACCAAATAAAGTCGAAAGATCGCAATCGACGGCCTTCTAAGACGGCGTGAGCCTGCAGGCTTAAAGAACAGGTAACTTGGGTTTAAGTTCTCTTTAGGTATGCGCAACACGTATCCAAGCCAGGTCCACTGCCGCATCCTCAAGACGCTCGTTATAGGAGGCTGCTGCGTTTGTTCTCGGACTTCAATGTAAGTTATAAAATCAAACCACCGTATACCTAATATTCTCCTCAAACACTTACTCTCAGAACTTAGAAGTTTGGTGTTCTTAGCTATGGTTAGGTGCCAAGATTCGTACCCATATAAGAGTACTGGTATTATACAAGAGTGGAATAATCAGTATTTCATTTTGACTGAGTATAGACTAGAGTTCCAGACAACACGCATCATGTTTAAAGTTGCTCCGTCTATTCCTAGGTGCATATTTCCATCCTTAGTTTTGTGAACTGCCAAGTATTTAAAGCTGCCAACTTTATCGATCCTCTGTCTACTATTTGTAGGTTGTAGGTGTTTTATACCATACTCAGAACACGTTTTTCATTATCATTATCTATGCATCTAGCCCTTCGTTTTCAAAACTGACGCTTATGTCAGAATTTAATTTGACTTCAATATTTACTTATTTCTCTATCACATTTGAAATAGGATTTTAATAAAATAAACAGACCACAAATACATTGTTATTAAAGCAAAAACTGCTCGGTAAAAACCGAATATTGAACACTTTTAATAAGCAGATATGTGTACCGTGATGTATTAGACTCACCGGAACAAACCAATGTATTTACCCCATAACTTGAAGGCGGGGGGTCAGTAATATATTTTTGTCGTAATGAAGACATGTCACTATAGTGCTTATATATGTGTACCATGGGGTATGCATCCCCTTGTTACATATCGATGTATCTACCCAATACTTGAAGGTAGGGGGTCGGTAGTGTATCTTCACAATCACCCAGGAGAATTTATATTCAACTAAACCGTCATAGTGATGGTATGACGTCCTTAGCTTTCCTTTGTAATCGTGGCCATAGTGAACATCTGACCTTTCGTCGTGCGTGCTTTGAAGGGCTTACAGGCGGTGCAGGAAGGTAAGGAGAGGGGCTCTCACTAGTGATAAGGAAGCTGCTTTCTTACCAGCTCTCCGCGCAGCTCGGTCAGTCTATCTTAAGAGCATCGCCATCGAAGAGAGAGGGCTGGAGGAATTGGGTCAAAGGAGGGGGCAATGCTGACCCATGGACTCTTCACAGCGCCGTCGGAGACACTCATAAGGGCTCACTCCGTTACCTTTCTGGCATTATAACTGTCAATGGGAGTGACAGGACATTAACTGCACCTTTCAAATGCTGTTGCTGAAACTCTTACCTTCAGAGTCTAGAGTTTTTTTAAAAACATTTTTACATTTTTTTTTGCACCACAACAGGCCAGGAGGCCTAATTACAGTGGTGAATTACATCACAAAGCACCCAGGCTTGAGAAAAAACACATTTTTGATTTTTGTGTTCTCACCGGGAATCGAACCCCGAACCTTCCGTGCGTGAGTCAAGCGTCTTGACCACTACACCACGGAGACTGCCAAGGAGGAGTTGAGGAGGTAGACCATCACAGACAGTTTTGTAATCTGCCTCGTCTTTCTCCACGCTATGCGGCTGAGGATTTGAAGTCTGTTACTCAACTTTGAACTTCGAGGTTCGAGACTCGTGTTAGCCTCTGTGCAAACATTTTCCTATCCTCTCCTTTGGATAGAGTTTGAATTTTTTAGGGATATTTTTAATAATTTTCTTCCATGCGCAGCTGACAGAGAATCCCCCAGGACTCAAAATCAGCTGTTAAACTGCGTGTTTATGGTAGACTTAAGACCCCCTCAACGCAATGATCAATTGCGTCTGAATGAGAATCTGGAACTTAAGAATCTTCAATCCGCTGCAAATAAAGTACTTGTGCAGAAACCTATGCTCCACTGGGTACAGCAAGCGAATGATGATGATGAGCGTCAAAAAAATGATATTTTGCCATTACATCCTGTTTTCTTAATATTCAACTTATTCCATTAAACGTTTTAGTCATATTTTATACATTCACAACAAGAATTGTACTAATAAAACAATGTAAAAAGGTGAAAAAATCGTTTTACTTTAGTTGATAACCAGCAGATGGCACCGATGCATCTCCCAATGACGTCACGGAACAGGACGTTCGAAGATTAAACTTGTGTTTGTTTCTTTTGTACCTACAAAAAACGACGGTTTTTATGATCTATAAATCCGTCACAATAAAACAAGAAAATACCATTAAAATCGGAGTGCGGGAGGTTATTTTTAATGTTTTATGGCGTTTTTCGAACGATCGAAATAATCCCCTGTTTAAGTTTAAATGTCAATAAAATCCTTGATACTTTCATCACATTAGCGGTTCAAAAAGGAAAAAAAGGCATGTCATTATACCTTTATGAAAAAAAAAAAAAAAAATAGGTAGCACACATACATTAATAAAATATTATTCTCTCAGGAGTTATAAAAATAAACTAATTTAAGACATTACGTAAAAAAAATGAAATTGTGAAAATATCAGTTAATACAATCCAAAATAAGAAAAAAGGCATAATGTTTAAAAAAAAAATGGAATTGGGTTATGGTCCCGTGTGTCTCGGACGTACCCACTAGTGTCTCGGACTCACGGCTCAAATGTCCGTGGTTCGAATCTTACTCTACCACTTGATTCCCATTTTCTAATGGTGAGTTATTTACAACACGTTGAAAATGGCACTTTAAATTATATATTTGGGTAAATCATAAGAGAGAAAATATTTATTTAAAAAAATATATATATATCTGTATAAATATGCGCATTTATACACACACACAAGTAGCAACTTTAATGAATGTTGCACAATGTGTAAAGTAGCCCTTAAACTAGCCAATGACGGTTCAAAAGCTCTGTTAATACCTTGACTTCTATATTTTCTTCTCAAAAATGTTTTCTCTGTTGCAACAAACTTAAATCTAAATAACTCACAAGCTAGGAAATCTAGCCTGTGTACGAAAATTTGGACATAATCAAAATATTGTCGCTTGGTATTTTTTTTTCCAAAGTCAAAATGTTTACACTAGATATGTATTTTATCTAAGGACAAACAACGTAAATATAACTACACCTAGTTTGAAAACTTTTTTGTCAGCGGCTCAAATAAAACAAAGTAGAACCTAACCCATTGAGTTATATGTATACACTAGATGCAGCGCTAAGCACCCGTCTTGTGTTCCATTCAACTTAAGTTACGAAACTTAGCTCGTAGTCTGTGAATGTGAGAAGCAGCGTTAAAAGGCAAACAAATAGTTTTGAATTCACAGTAAACTGGCATATACATTTAGTCTTTTTTTAATTAACTACGTCTTTTGCACTGCTATGCTGATGCGACAACGCTATTTTTTAGGACACAATTTCAAACTATCGTTCTATGAAGCAGCATCTCTATTCAATTACACCTAAGTAAAATTCAACGGTTTTCGTTAAAAAAAATGGTATAAACCCTTTTTATGTGGGCACATTTTAATGTTTAAATTTCATTTAATATATTTGAAAGGCCCACAGCGGGCTTTTACATTAAAAAAAAACAGCGTACATAAACAAGTTAATCCGTATTTAAAAAAAAAGTCATACGCCTTACAAAATAAACAAATACAAACCGAAAAACGGAAATAAAACACAAACCTTAAACAAACAAAAAAAATAGATTTAATACAAAATGGCAAATGACGTATTTCTGTAAGAATTAAAGGTCAGAGGTTCAAATCCCTGTCCACCATAATTCAATTTCCTTTTTTCTAGCACAAGTTATTTACGACTTTTAAGGAATGGTCGACAAATAAAAATGTTTGGGGAATAACGCAAGATTCAATAAAAACATTTTTTTTTGTTGTAAAATAGATTAATGATATCGGGAATCGAACCGAGACCTATTTTATCATAAATAAAGACAGTGACCACAAATCCACGAGACATATACATAAATATTTTAATATAATGTATCTCCTCTTACACAGGATTTTAAGTGCCTGGGCGGATGAGTAATACAATTCTGTATGTTTAATAGAAGCAGAACCATGAACGAGTGTTTTTAACTCGATGCCTGCTCTTACTTCTTAGGACCTTAGATAAACGTCCTGAATAAGGAAATCTAGTAGATAATTGTGTAGTTAGTGGTTGGCGCGTACCACCTACCATAATTGGGGTCCTGAGTTCGATTCCTGGAAACGTGGATGAAAAATGATTTTTTTAAGGTTTTTTAACTTTACTTCGGAAAATCAAAAAAAAAATTCAAGAATATTTCACATCCATCTTAGCAAGACCTTTAAAATGGTAGGCAAACGCGCCAACCATTTATCTTCACACGATTTCCTTACTCAGGATTGTTACCGAAGAACAGTCGCTGAGTCAAAAACACTCGGCCAGGGTTCTGGCCATATATAATTTTTATTTTTATTTATTTTTTTTTTTTTTTTACACCTAGCACTGTATTTTACAAGCGTCTGGAAATATAAAAAAAAAATTTGAAAATGCTTTTCATATGCGAGCCACATAATTATTGTACGGCTTCGTTTATCGTTAAGTATTTGATACGATTTCGGTTGGCTTTAAGTATTTAGGAAACTTTGATGAGGGCGTCGAATGAAATTTTATCCCCTCAGTCATTGTTGCAAAGAAGGAGGAAGTGAAAACGACCTGAGAGTTAAAATATTTTATACGCAATCAAACAAAAACACATTGAGAATAACCTGATTTGTAAGAGATTCGTTTAAGTATTATTTCAGCACTCAGTTGACTTAACAAGATTGAAAAGGAGTTTAATGAATTTAAGTTTTCCGTGAGAGTGACTTTATTAAAAAATATTGGAATAATTTAAATTGAAAATTTGTTGTTATTTTCTTTAACAAAACACCGCTCCGCAATAGATGAAGATAAAAGAAGTGTGTAAAGTGGTGACTCACTCTAGCCAATGATAGGTCAATACTATGTGGATGCTTAGATTTCTATATTTCATTCTCTAAAAATTTATTCATCTCTGTTGCAATATGTTAATAGTATTTCGAGTTTGTGGGATTATGAAGTGAAGAGTAAAGAGGGTTGGAAAACGATCGTTTGCATTTGTTTTTAAATAAGATGAGAGTGTTCTATATATTGTTGACCTGTTGCAAACTTGGAACAAAAAAAGCGTTTAAGCGTTTCCGCTTAAAGCCCCCGCGAAACAAAAGAGAATAATTTGTATAATTTGACATTTCAACCAGAGATTATGTCAACTTTCTAGGTTTTTCCAAATCGAAACGTTCGTAAAAACAACCATAACATAGAAATGAGCAAATTACGATAAACTAAATGAAATAATCAAAGCAATATTCCATAGATTCTTGTCAGGTCAGTGAAAGTAAGAACGCCAACCGTTTCATGACGTCACTACTGAAAGGTGACACACTGATTACAGTCATTTGGCGCGTTATTTGATAAATGTAACTTTAAAAAATCATATCTTTATAAATAACGTACAAAAAAAAAGAATTTTCGCTTAGTTAAATAGTACGCTAATAGAAAAAAAATAGAAAACAGTGAAATTCCTCATTGGGATAATTACCATTATAATTTTTTTAGTCTTTCAACTTCTACGATCTTCATACAAGTCACCAAAAGATAAATTCTATAATTTTGCAAGTAGCAAAGCTTATTTAATCGTTATTTACTACACCAATTTCATAAAAATGAAAGGATTTTTAGTAAGTACTACGTTTAACAATAACAACATCAAGGGATAGAAAGGCAACATTGCTTACCTTTGATGCAAAAGAACGGCATAAAATATAATTATTATATCATTTTGATGTAAATTGTTAATCAATCAAAGGTCACGAAATCCTGAAAAACAGTCTGAAAGTAACTTTCATGAAAGTTTCAGAACTCGTCGTAACTCTTTCGTTAATGTTGTCACGCAGGCGGAAGGCTGACGCGGGAAAGAAAAGCCTTATTAACCTGAATAATAAACTAATAAAGTTACCAAAACTTTGACGAAAAAAGGAATGTTTGTAAGTCATGCGACGTTCTGGGGCTAAGAGATTAATAAATATATTCTTTAAATAGTAACTAAAGTAAGTTTTATATTTGAAGCACCTACTTTGTGGTTACTTTATTTTTATATTAACAAAAGTATTTGTATTTTTAGAAAATATAAGTTTATAACCCTTTTCCTACTTTTAAATATAAATTGTAATTTTAAATTTAAATAGTTTCAAAACGCACACATGTCTCCGACAGAACTTATAACATTATTTTGAATATTTGATTCAAATTTATTTTATTTTATTATTATTATTAAAGGATCATTCATAAAGCGTAATTTTTGTGAAAATCACATCAATCACCGCTGCACAATAAATAAATATCCCAGCACGTATTGCAGCTACAGAGCGCATGGACGGTTGGGGTTCTAGTTCCTCGTTTCCAATTATTACATATTTTAATTATAACAGATAAGAGCTAGATTACAGCATGTCTTGCAGCTACCAAGCGTATGGATGGAAAGTTATCTAGCTCTCATTAACATTATGTTTTAATTTGACAATGAAATTAAGTGTTATATTTAAAATAAAATTCATTTTTAAAATAGGAGAGATTATAACAAGTCTTGCAGCTACTAAGCGCATGGATCTGTTAAAATTCTAGACTACGTTTACAAAATATAAATATTTTATGGTTGATAACATTTACATAATTAAGAATGGTTACCAATCGTCTTGCATCCACAAAGCGAATAGACGAGTGGAATTCTAGCAAATATATTAATAAATGTATAAAAAAATAAACACTTAGCAGAATTGATTAATTGTATTTACTTATTTTATTTGATTTACTTTTACTAATTTCATTTCATTCACTTCATTTTATTTCGTTTAATATGATTGTATTTAAATTTACTTCAATTAACTTCACAAACATCAACAGATGAAAGGATTGAAGGAATATAGATGTTCAAATATGGGCAAAATGGTGAATGTTACCCAGTGAGTAAAGTGGCCACTTAAACCAGCCATTGACAGGTCATAAGCCCTGTAGATGCCTAGATTTCTATATTAACTTATCTTAAATTTTCTTCATCTCTGTTGTAATATGTTAATATAAACAGCTCCCTAGGGAGTTGAATCCAGTCCTTGTCTACAAAAACTTGGACATACTCAAAATATTGTTGATTTAATTTGGTTTAATTCTTTCATTTCTTTTATTAAGTCTCACTTCGTTTCATTAAATACAATTTAATACTACTACTACTACTAGTATCAAGCCATATTCCCGTAAGAGTAGGCAGCAAGAATTTACCGCCACACAAGTCTATCATGGCATACATTCCTAGCTTATTCCGCATTCTTACATCTTGTCATACATGGCCTTCGATTCTGTCCGCTTTTTACATGACCAGACTTAAGATTTTGTTTTTCTGGTCATGCCACGTCTTCCTTGGTCGTCTTTGTACCACGTTACCGTTCATTTTTGCCATATATACTTGCTTTACCATTCTTTTGTCGTCTATTCGTTCTACATGACCGAACTATCTCAGAGACCCTTTTTTAATCTTATCAATTACACTTGACTCAGATTTACACTCTCGTCCGATTTCATCATTCGTAACCCTGGCATACATTGATGATTGATTACAATTTCATTGAATTTAACTATGTTTTTTTTTTGTTTTTGTTAGGAGAACAATAAAAAATATTTAAAACATAGTACACACACACTTATAATATTAGAAATCAAACACTGATTCGTGACAATTGTTTGAAAATGCCCTAACAAGGCGAAACAATTGTCACAAAATTTTTGTTTTTATATTTTTTTTATTTGTAAAAATAAAATGAAGTGTTCAGAAGACTCAAATCCTTAGAGTATATAGATGTATATACTCTAAGCTCAAATCAGTGTTTGATTTATAATATTATAAGTTTAAATATGGAGTTCTACAAAATAAACACCAAATCAATCAATAGTATCTACGTATATTTTAAAGTGTTTTAAAAAATCAGTTTGTATTAAAAGTATCTTGGTGGGAACAGAGTGAGTTAAAAGCAGCTACAATGGGTTAATGAGTTTGAAACACAATTGTTTTTAAGTAATGAGAATCGGGTTGTGGTCCCGTGGTGTTGCGAACTCACGGATCAGAGGTCCGATGTTCGAACCTCACTCTACCCCAACATGATCCTATTTTGTAAGTAAGTTATTTACAGCTTGTTAAAAATGGTCACCAACATTAAAACATTTGGGTCAGCTATAAAAACGCTTATATTTCTTACAACCAAAAAAAATTAAAATATAATTTGATATAATTTGATATCATTCCCGTCGTGAAAAATCTAGAAATCGTCTCTAATGATTTAGACATACCCAAAGGGAAATTAATAAGTGCATGAAAAAATAAGAATTTGCTATCTTTTTGTACATAATTTCTCTGTACGTGTGATGTCACTGAACTCCTTCTAAACGGCTAAACCGATTTACGTGCGGTTTTCAGAGAAATATAGATCTTTTTGCCGTGCGTGTTCGTAGATATTAAAATCTTTAATCTTATGTGTAAAAAAGAAGTAAAGAGCATAAATGTTTTATTCATTGATCTACCGGGGTTGCATTCGAGGAAAATGCATTGACAAAAAATGGAAAGATGTTGTTTTTTTGTGTATAAAAAAAGTTTGTTTTTAAATGTTTACAAACAACATTTGTTTTTTGTGGATCTCAATCAGATTCTTTCCTTAAATTCCTTATAATTTCTATCCGTTTATTTATTTTTTTCTGGATTTTTGGTAACACTAACATAATATTTAATTCAGTACATTAAAAAAAAAAAATGTTTTCCTACATAAGTACACCCCTCTGTTGGTGAGAAGACCGGAGTTTGACGTTTGAAAAAAGAAAGCCACATTTGAAAAATATTTATTTTATGTCTTGGAATTCAACCATAAACAAGTACCTACTTAAATTTAATACATATTTAGTTTTGGAATTCAATCACAAACTATTACCCAGGTACCTACTTATTAATAAAAAGTATTTTTCCAAGGCAAGCCAACGTTTGGGCAGGACAACGTCTGTCAGGTCAGCTAGTATTTTATATATATAATTGATACATCTTAATTCTACATCATTTAACCGTACAATGTTCGACCGACCGACATTTCAATTTACGATTTGAGAAGGGTGGGTAACGAAATGTATTAATTACGCGAGAATGGGAAAGTAAGGGCGCTTAATTATATTATCCCGTTAAGCTTTGAATCTCCTAACATTTCTTAATGGAACTGCATTTTAATTATAAGAATTTCAACCTAGTTGGCGTTATTTATCAAGGTTACCGAGTCGTAAAATTAATTAAACACTACTAATTAGTGTCACTTCGAGAATTGCCAGTGGGGGAAAAAGGTAAAATTAACATTTGAAGCACTAAGGTTGTTTTTTTCCATGTTAAATAATATAAATGAATTTTATTTTGTGCAAAATCAAAAAATAACTTAAAAATGCTGATTTTAGCCTTTAAAAAAGAACAAGTTCAGAAGACAATAAAGAATAATATGTCCTTCTTCAATCCAATATTAAGAATGTGCAGATTATACAATGTAATTAAAAAGGTAGAGATTGACATTTTGGACACTGAATTGTTAAGTTTATGGAAGTATATACAAAAAACGTATTTAATTTATTTTTTATTATAATTCATATTGTTTATTTTATTAAGTTATGTATTTTATTAATATTAATGTGTGTATATAAAATGTATTGAATATTAATGAATTATTTTAAAATAATTTAATTTCAATTTTCATAATACATATTGTTAATTTGACTAAAATACGTATTTATTAGTGTGGAAATGTAATTGATGAAAATAATGTAGTGATTTTGTTTATTTGGAATGTTTCTGTAAACCGAAAAAATAAATTAAAAAATAAAAGTCAGATTCTGATACCGGTATATTATGATTGAATATACTTTGTAATTTTACTAAATATCGATTTATAAATAAAAAAATGTTCTATAAAATAATTATTAAAGTACTGACAATATAATTTTCTACGTTAAATAATTTCCAACATATCTGTTTATTTATTTTAAAGAAATCAACAGTCGATAATGATATAATAACATTAAAAAAAAATACAGTTGAAAGACAGACCAGCAAAATTTCTAAATAAAAATCATACATATTATTAAATTGTGTTACAAGAAAAGGATGTGTTTATGTGTATTTGTATGAGAGTAAGTGTAGATGTGTGTTAATGTGTATTAATGTGGGAGTAAGTGTCCAGAAGTGTGCATCATTAAATAGTAAGTGGGATCGTATCGCTGCCAGAAATAATAAGTCTAATAATTTATGGTTTACTGAGTTAGTTCATAACATCATATGAACTTATACAAACTCTAACTAAAATGATTTTCCCACTAAATTTTATCAAAAATATCATTTTCACATTGATTTTAAATATACGAAGACTTTCCTTTTTTATATTTCTTAAGGTAACTCATAGTACAATTTTAAACCCCTGAACAAAGAGTTTTGAGACTCTTATATTTGCTCTGGTGAATTCAACCATGATGTACGGCGTAATTACTTGGGGTAGTTGTACCATGACCTAGCAGTGAAATAACAAAAGTCATTAACAAAAACTATTCTTAAAGAGCCTTCTAGACTTTAGAGCGATTCTCTATTAAAAAAACTCGCAGTGATTGAAATCAGACAGCAATATTTATTGTAATAAATGATGGCCACTTATTATAACAAAGACGCACATGTCGCACATCCATCGGTTTCTAATTATTCTGAGACTTAGAGTTTCACACGTGATTAGGCTTTTAGACATATGCTTATAATTTTTTTGGCACAGAGACAGTACTCTTACACAGGACAAAACATATATTCAATTAAATAATGCAAGAAACATGGAAATGTTGTTAAAGATATAACTGACAGCTGTCCTTGGTGAAATGAGAGCGCAGAGACGGGCAGTGATTTATTTTATAGGTAATCTACAAAAAAATAATATTAGTATAAATGACTATTTTTTTTCTGTGGTTCTGTGTTTAATCAACTCAAACAACAATTATCAACAAATTCGTGATATACGTAGCTTTATCCTATACTATTTTAATTCAGCACTTGTACTAAAATTTATTAAAAAACACCACTTTGACATTCTGCAGATATTTCCATAATGATTGAGATGTCATCACTGAGCACTGGCCTATTTTTTCAAAGTAAATAATGCCGAAAATGGCAACTTTAAACGCCACATGTCCTATTTTGTACATAATATTATGTTAACGGTATCCTATCAACAACAAAAAAGTCCTTGAGAAATAATGTTCGAAATACTAGTTTCCAAATAGAGAATCTTCAAATATTATTTGTAATCTGCAAGATTGATTTGGTACTAAAAAACCTGACTCAGTTAAATATGTAAAATAAAATGTACTTTTTTGTGTGGAGAAATAAGTAAAGTTAATTATCAAGTTTCATCGTTCACTGAGAACGGGCTGGGCGCACTAAGTAAATATTTTTTGCAGGAATATATAAACGGTATTAATGATTTATAAAGAGTATAAATTATAATATTTATTTTCCCACGAACATAGTTTCTATGAAACATTATGATAAAAAGTTAAAAACAATGGTAAGCTGTGCACAATCGCTTATTTAGGCGATTCGCTCCGGCTGTACCAGAGGCGTGTAGTGAGGTTTTTGATTAAGGAAGCAGTCACTTGGTACTAGGTACATAGGTAAAATCATGTGCCTATTACCAGCACAAAAAATATCTTTTACTTTTATTTTAGAATAAAAGAGTTATATTTCATAGTTAAATATTAAAATAACTGTATAAACTGTATTAATAAATACATTTGTTACCAAACAGTCACAATATATAAAAAATAAACATGGATTGGTTTGTTAGGAGTGCTTCCAAAGAGCTTAAAAAAAGTTTGATTTTGCGCACGCGTGGACTTGTCGAATCAATAC
This sequence comes from Micrasema longulum, assembly GCF_059751315.1. Classification (NCBI taxonomy): domain Eukaryota; kingdom Metazoa; phylum Arthropoda; class Insecta; order Trichoptera; family Brachycentridae; genus Micrasema; species Micrasema longulum. Next base: position 485,351 of record NW_028277446.1, read on the forward strand.
TAAATGACCGCCTTATAAGAATCAACGAACCTAAGCAGTTTCTTATTCCAGAGTTAAACGGAACGCAGCGTAACTTACTTCAGTTCGCGCATAACTGCGCAGGTGAAAGGTAGTATGTGGGCTTATCGCAATTTTTAGAAGTTATTACGGAATGAACATATGAGCCACCTCAGATGGGTACGATTAACAATAAACTTCTTCTTATTTTTCCTCTCCCCATTAGACGTTGAAAATCATCGCAGAAATTCTTACTTTGTTGGTGGTTCCAATGGAACCAGTCACAAAAGTTCTTAAGCCAATAACAAACTAATTAAAAAATACAAAAAATACTTGTTTATTTATGGCTGATTTTATTTATATTATAAAAAAAATAAATAAAATAATAAAATTGCTACAGAGACGAAGCATCACATACGTAGATACTTAAATTTTTAAGCTTGCATAAGTAATAACACAGGAATTCACGATTCAGAACATATGGTGCCCACAAACAGCCTCTAGGCCCCTAAAATCCTTGCATGGTTTAATATTGTCAAATAAATTAATAAATATTAAGTGTAACTGAATTAATTAAAAAAAAAAGGAAGAAGTTAACACTTCAATCTGTGCTCCATCGCCTCTGCCTACCGCTGCGGAAATAACCGGAAGCATGTAACGGTAAACCTGAAGCTCGATGGGCCGATTTATATGGCAGGATATTAAACTCAGACTCAACAAATTGTCTACAATTTCCACCCCATTACCCCAAAGTAACAATACAGAAACCCAGAATTTATTTATCGATCGTTTTATGTAAATGTATTACAATTTTATATACTTTTATAAAAATATTTTTTTACATTTTCTTATCGCACTAAGCTGCTTATCATTTTTAATTTATAATAGCTGTGAATATTATAACATCGATTTATTTATGTTGAGAGCATTAAATTTGTTTACTCAAATATTGATTTGAGTCAACTGAAGAGTTAATTTTATTTTTACAAATATAAAGACAAAATTTTCGTGCCAATTGTTTTGCCTTGTTAGGGCATTTTTAAACGAATGTGAAAATAAGATGCATTGAAGGTTCTTATAAAGTTATATAATTTAAGGTACTTATTAAGTAAAAATAAAATAAATATATTTGAGTATGGCATGTACATTAATTAGAATTGTGGGAAAAACCAATAGTTAAGGGCAAGGCTAAGTGTTAGTAGGCAGTGTTTGATTTAATTTATTATAAGTTTTAATATGGAGTCTACAAAATAAACACCAAATCAATCAAAAGATCAACTTTGTGGTCAAACATTTGAATAGATATTAGTAAATACTATTATTTAACCACCAACCGACTTTTCATATCCACCGGTTTCGGAATGTACCTGTCTCTTCGTCAGGATATTCAAGACACTAACATGCATATACTAAAACAGACTTTCACCTTTTCCATCACTGTAATCAATAGGTCGGCAATCTTTTGTTGTAAGAGGGCCGAAAAAAATTAATGCTGTGAAACTCCCCGAAATTACTGTTTTTTATGTGAGAAATTTGACATGTTTTTCGCTTTGGGAAAAATTTTCATTTTTCCATGTCGGCTCCCTAGTTGGAGCATATGGTGTCCACAAAGATCCCCCGGGCATTTCTGACAACTGCCAGCTTTTGTGCATCCTCTCGTAGTGGACGTCCAGGACGTCGAGAACCTATTGCCTTGTAAAGTAGGCAAGCGTGGTTGAGGCTCGCAGGAGGCATTCGCAGCACATAGCCAAGCCAACCGGATCGCCTCCACTTGATGACAGTTGTCACTGGAGTTTGCTGCGTCCGTTCTCTTATTACTTAATTCCTCACAAAGTCAAACCACCGCACATCCAATATTCTTCTGAGGCACCTATTCTCTACTACTACTACTACCATCATGCCATTTCCCCGCAGAGAGAATGGACCGCCACACACGTCTATCCTGGCATACATTCCTAGCTTCCTCCACATTCATACATCTTGTCATACATGCTTTTCGGTTCTGTCTGCTTTTGACATGACCAAACTTAAGATTTTGGTTTATCTGATCATGCCACGACTTCTTTGGTCGTCCTCGTCTCACGTTGCCGTTCATTTTTGCCATGTATACTTGTTTTACCATTTTTTCGTCGTCCATTCGTTCTACGTGACCAAACCATCTCAGAGACCCTTTCTTAATCTTATCAATTATACTTGACTCAGATTTACACTCTCGCCTGATTTCATCATTCGTAACCCTGTCATACGTTGATTTCACACACATTCGTCTGAGAGATCGCATTTCAACCGCGTTTACTCGGCTTTCATCCTTCCTCTGCCAGTTCCATGTTTCACTTCCATACAAAAGTGTTGGGACTAAAACTCCGTTGTGCACTGCCAGTTTAGCTTCGATTGACATATTTTTATGAGAAATTACTGTGCTAAGTGCTCCGTTCATTTTGTTGCCCGCATTCACTCGTCTTTCAACATCTTTTTCTACCCTTCCATCTCTTGAAAACATGCTTTCCAGATACACAAATTCTTCTACTTGCTCGAGACATTCGTTGTTTACATTTATTATGCAGTCAGTAACCTCACTATCCCTTTCAAATACCATCACTTTTGACTTACTTTCGTTCATCGCCAATTCGCTCTCCAGGCATACATCATACATTCTAGAGACTATCTGTTGCAAATTATCCTTGCTGCTTGCCAACAAAACTGCATCATCAGCACACAACTAGCAGCTGACCTATTCTCTATTCTTGAAACTCAGAATTTGGCTACTTTAGGCTCAAGTGAGGTGCCACGATTCGCATCCGTAGAGGAGAACAGGTGTTATGCAGGCATTATATAGGCGGCCTTTGGTTTTCACTGAGTAAATATCCGATCTCCGACCGCTTTTATAATATTGAATGTGGCGCCTGTTATTCCTAGCCGCTCTCCCAGTTCTTTTTGAAAGCTGCCACTTTCCGTAATATATACTCCCAGGTATTTGAAACTCTTGACCCTTTCGATGACTTGGTTTGACAGAGTCAGGGGATTTTGGGCATCAAGGCATGAACATGGGTTTTTGCAATATTGATTTTTAAATAGGAAAACATAATGTTTAAATTTCGGCGGAATAACATATACTGCAATTTCAAGCCCAATGATGAAGCTCCACAATAAAGTTGGCTGTGGTTTTGCTTGATGTAAAAAAAAGCTAATACCACACCATCTGGCTGGAAACACTGAGAACTTAGTGCATGGCCATAGTGGCAAACGTTTTGCTGGCGCGGTGTACGGCACCTTCCTTAATAAAATAGGATAATATTCATTCGTTAATTGTACCGTGATAAAGAAGCTTGTGTAGCTTTGAAACCGGTAGGTAGAAAAAAAGTTGTTAAAAACAAAGTATTTTTTTATTTATTTTATCATAATGAATGATCACAAAGCTTCAAATATAAATTATGAAATAAAATTTTTTTTACAAGAAACAGTTTTTCTTCTATTCTATATTCTAGTTGTACCGAATGGATATTTTCTATGATTTTATCCAAATTAAACTAAAAAAAATGTATGTTTAATATTTATAACATATTACAACAGTGATGATGAACATTTTAGAGAGGGTAATATAGAAGTCAAGGCATCTACAGAGCATGACCTGTCATTGGGTGTTTTAAGTAGCCACTTTATACACTGAGTAACATTTGCCATTCTGCCTTTATTTGAACATCTGCATCCCTAAAATTCTTTCATCTGTTGATGTTTGTGAAGTTATAGAGCTGAAAACTTTATTTATGCGGTTAAGGTTTGTGTATTTAAATTATTTCACTTAAATACTTTCAACAATATTTTGAGTTTGTCAAAATTTTTGTAAACAAGGACTGGACTCAACTCCTTGGGGAGTTTTTTACAGCAGAGATGAAGAACATTTTAGAGACGGTAATATAGAAGTCCAGGCATCTACGGGGTTTATGACCTGTCATTGGCTGATTTGATAAATATGTAGTTGTCAAATCCACTTGGACCATGAAGAAGTATAGAAATTAAAAAATAAAGTTTTTAGGCATTGCCTAGTATGTAGGTGAAATAAGTCAATTAGACGAATCTTACTAGCATAAATAAAGGTTTTAGCTCTTCAACTTCACAAACATCAACAGATACAAGAATTTAAGGAATTCAGATGTTTAAATATGGGCAGAATGGCGAATATTACACAGTGTGTAAAATGGCCACTTAAACCAGGATATAACAGGTCATAAGCCCTGTAGATGCCAAGACTTTTATATTACCTTCTCTAAAATGTTCTTCATCACTGTTGTAATATGTTTATGTTAACAGCTCTCCGGAGAGTTGAATCCAGACCTTGTCTACAAAAATTTTGACCAACTCAAAATATTGTTAATAAGAAAAATATTAAAAAAATAAATTATAAACATAATCGACATTGATAAATTTAAAATGAATTACATCAAGCATAAGCTGGGTCATTTTAAATAGGTACTACATTAGTATTTTTGTTTGAAAAGTAATATTTTTATAAGTGCCTGAATGCCAGGAATATCCGAGATAAACTTTAAGGATTTGAACAACTTTTCTTCAGTTATGCGATAAAAAGTTTTATCAAATAAACGAAGATATTAAATTTCCTACGCAGGTAATAACAAAAGGAAAAAATCGTCGAACTTTTTATATTTCGTTCAAATCATTTAAGTGAAAGATATCCTCTATGAAGGAATAGACACAATTCGATAAAATAATACACGGAGTCGTATATATTAACTCTTGTGTGGCTGTGGTGTCACACTAGTCGACATAGGGCACAAGACTTGATATATCTCTCTTATTTTTTAAAATTATGAATTTGTATTTTTTGTAATCTTCCGATTTCATGTGACAAAAATGATTAAGATACGCTGCGATTGATGTAAAAATGCAGTGCCCTATGCACCATTATGTGCGAAAAGGGAACGATGATGATGGTTATGAAAGGTTTTGCTTCCATATTTAGAATAAAAACCTAATTTAATTTTGGTTGTTTTTGCTATAAATAGTTAAAACAATGTAATAACAAGCAAAAAATAGTTTTTTTAACTCCTGTGTGGCTGTGATGTCACACCAGTCGACATGTAAATTTATTTATGCTATATTAAGTTAGTTCATACCATCTTAAGAACAAATATAAACTTTTAATAATATTACAATTTTTTTAATATTATTTTTTTAAATTAAGTTTAAATTTTAAACTGGATATTCCAAATTTGTGGATTAAAGTATCACTCGTTATTTATTTATATAATTAATTAATTTTAAATATTTCAATTTTTTCTATTTCCTTTATTTCTTCAGGTAACTCATTGTACAGCTTCAATCCCTTGTACAATGAGTTTTGAGATTCTGTTTTTTTCCTCATTGGTAATCTTATCTTTTTTTTACCCCTTGTTTCATATGTATGACATTGTTGGTTAAATTTTATTATTGTTTTTATTTTATTCATCCCCTTAATTGTTTTATGTATAATTTTTTAATCTACATTGGACACAAGACTTGATATATCTCTCTTATTTCTTAAAATTATGAATTCGTCTTTTTCGTAATCTTCAAATGGACATTTTCACACCCGATTTGGAAAGTAAACTTTGTATAACTATGCTACATGTTAATACAAAAACATTGTATCCTTGCTACGCGAAGAATGAATGTCCGCTTATTCATCAACACATCTGTATAAGAGAGAGCACGAAGATAGAAGTCTTAATAAGGAAGATAGAGACGCTGTTCTTCAGTGGGTGTTTTCTAAATCAGATCCAGTCTTAAATCGGTTGATGACAGTGATGAGGGACGCACGCGCATAACATGAGCGGCGTATTCGTGATTTTTAATTTATTTTGCTTGAACATGGATAAATTATATGTTTATTCGCATAATCCATGGAAAAGGAATCATTAAAAATAATGTTTTTATGTTACTTTTTTTTTCAAATATCAGAACTTTAGAATATTCCATCTTTTACTAGTGGTAACACGATGTTACATCACCGCGCGCAAAGAGATTATTTACCACAGTTTTTAAGAAAAAATATATTTCTTTATTCTTCATTATTAATACTGTCCCATTTAAAGTTATCACCATTCGATATATACACATATGCCGGAGTTTTTTTTTAAATTCGTGTACTATTTGTGTGGATGTTTTCGTTTGTATAATAAATGTCCTGACGAAGAGATGGGTACGTTTCGAAAACCGGTAGACACAGAAAAGTCGGTAAGTGGCTATATACAAACATTAATTAATATTTAGTGTATGTCAGTGTCAGCTTCTTTTGGCATGTGACCTATCAGAACGTTGGTTGTATATTTTTGTGTAACTACTGTGGAGAAATAATTTACACGTTCATGTAGTAAATGTCTTGACAAAGAGACTGGTACGTCTCAAAACCGTACGTACAAATATGTACTAAAATTTATTAAAATGTTTGACCGTGAAGTTAAATAGTAAAATGTATTAATTTGGAATACATAAATTAAACCACAAAATTAATTTTACACGTCTTGCGGTCTCGGGATGACCAACCTATCCATTTACGTAGGTAAAAAATCTAGTTAAATTTTAAGATATTTCCATTGTCATTTTTTATCTCTATTTTATTAAAAATAATAAGTTATTTTCCATACATCTATAAGTTCTTTGTTTCAGACAGTAAAAAGCAAAAAAAAATGCGTATGCATTTATTATGTATTTTAAAAAACGGTATTGAAGCGTACTTTGCAAAAACGGGAATATAACAAAAAAAATTTACAGGAGAACAAATGTACGTGATACAGGTTTTTATTTAATGGAAGATATATTTTATTAAATACGATCAGTAAAAAATAAACAAAAACGTCAATTTCAAACCAAAATAATACAATATTTTAATATACAAAAATTGGCTTATTACAGCAATCATCGCATTTCTTATTGTTGTTTTGCCAACCGTGATCCCGTATTTTTTCCATTTAATTAATTTATTTACTAGGAGCCACATTTCATAAGTTTTAAAAAATAGATTCTATTGGACTAATTCCCGATTAAAAAACAGGCATTAATATCTCGAAAATTGACAAATATGCAATCAGCCCGTTTTAGCAGTTTAACCTTTAATTGTGTTGACAAAAATATTCATCATTGTAGTTGAAAAATATTTTAATTTTACGAAAAATAAGATTTAAAAAAAAAAAAATATTTTAATTAGCATTCTGATCAAAGTATTTTCACTTTCTAAACATGCCTTACAATATAAAATGATTACCTTTTTTTGTGGTATCTTCCAAATAAACAATGAATTATTACGCGTTCTATTATTTGACTTATTTTTAAAATTGTAAATCATAACAACCACATCACACAGATATAATTAATTAAGTATCTCATTTTAATTTTATTTTTCGTGATACCATATTATAGATTAAAATACGAAATAATTAAATTAAAGAAAAATTGTTAACGAAGAAAAGTATATTAAAGAGTTCGATAATGTATTTTTTAAAATATTGTATAATTCACGTTCAGAATGTCGGAATTTTTAAAAAAATATCAACACACGTGTTGCTGTCTTTTCAAACGTCAAAAAGCTCTCAGTATTCATCGAATACGTCAAAAAATCCATGCGACTCCCCCCCTCAGAAAGCACACCCGACCGAAACAAACGCCGGATGAATACTGACGCAACAGTAGTGCGCATCCGCAATCCGCCACATAACTTTATTTGGAAAATTATGCAAGGAAAATACGCACCCAAGTAAAGGAGTCACATAACATCACCAGTATCTCTTTCAATGGGTAGCATTTTTTACAGTTTGCCGCGCGGCTTTATGGGTCGTGTTAGAATGTCAGGGTAAAATTGAAGTGAGGATCCATAAGCTCACAGGTGGTGTTTCAATACAAATTTGAAATCTCCATAAAGTTGTTTTGTACTTTTTTCAAAAATAGAACAAATAATTCGTTTTATGGTTGCATAGTAAATTTCCCACACGACTTTCAGTACAGACAGCGTGTTTGTTTACGGTCGGCTTAAATTTAGAACACGTCTAGTTCTTTTGTTTTTTTATTTATAGAGTTTATACAGCAGAAAACTTTCAATTAAACGCCTAGAAATAACATAAAATAAATAAATTAATAAAAAACAGTAATGAGGAAGTTCATTGCTCCAGGGAATTGGATGAACATAATGTTTTCTTATGTGCAGTAAAAAGAGAGAGAGAGCATTTAATCGAACGGCAAATTTTCAAGAAAATGTATGAAAAACTAGTATAAAAATGCTTTTATCAACCGTATTTGAAGTTTTTCCAATTTTTTGTAGACATAAATTGGATTCAATTTTCTAGGGAGCTGTTAATATTAACATATTACAACAGAGGTGAAGAATATTTTAGAGAAGGGAATAAAGAAGTTTCAGCTCTTTAACTTCACAAAAATCAACTGATGGAATTGAAGGAGTATAGTCATTCAAATAAAGGCAGAATGGTGGATGAAACACAGTGTGTTAAGTAGCCACATGAACCTTACAATGTTTTTAAACATTTTTGAAAAGTATTTTTTTTTTTAAAAATTTTTTCGTTAATGTATCTTTTCGTTCAGTTTCTTTGGTCAGACTGCAAGAAATTGCTAGTTAAATAGGCCTGCTATTTAACTGTATATATATTTGTTTAATTTTAGAATAAATATTGATTTATTTTTTAATTTATCACATTGTATGTATCAAGGTTTATTGCAGATTTTTATTATTATTATTAATAATGACAAGACAAAAGCACTATTAATGCCTGGAGTTCATCATCTCTGTTATTATTATGTTTCTGTTATTATTATATTTCAGTAAAAATGAACTAATTTTAACGATGTCACAAGTTGCTGCAAAAAGTTGCTGTTTATTAATCCGATTGCAGATTGTCTTAATTGTTCATATCATCTCTATGCAGATGATTTACAATTATATCTTCATTGCAGACCTGAAAACACCAGCAAAGCAATAGAATCGATGTCCAAAACACTAAATTGCGTGTCAACATGGACAAAAGAGTATGGTTTACTAATAAATCCGTCTAAAACACAAATTATGTTTGCAGGTAGTCAAAGATTGCTTAGTAAGCTAGACATACCTTCACTTAATCCTCTTATTGTCAATGGTACCAATATTCAGTACAGGAAATCCGTAAAAAATCTAGGAGTACTAATGGATGAACATCTCTGCTGGCGAGCTCATACTAATGAATTAAGCCGCAAAATATTTTTCAGTCTACACTCACTTAGAAGGTTGCAAAATTCTTACCCATTAGTACTAAATGCACTCTTGTACAAGCATTACTACTACCCATTCTAGATTACGCTGATGTTTCCATGACTGATTTAAGCTGTGAGCAACTCGATAAACTTGAACGACTTCAGAATACATGCATAAGGTACATTTTTGGTCTTAGAAAATATGACCACATTTCTGATTATCGTAGGCAACTGAAATGGCTCAAAATTAGACAGCGGAGAGACTATCACTCCCTCTCACTTCTGTTCAATGTACTTCATAGTCCTAACGCTCCTATATACCTGTGTGAAAAATTTCAACGCTTATCAGTTCATGGTTTACCTCTTCGTTCTCATTCTCAAGGCACTCTCTTAATACCCATACACAATTCCTCTTTCTTCTCTAACTCATATAGTGTCCATGCGGCTCGACTGTGGAATCATCTCCCATCCACCATCAAAGATGTTACTACATTATCTCTGTTTAAATCACGTCTGAAGAAACATCTCCTTTCTCTTCCTTAATCTCTCCTCCTTTCCTTTTTCCTCTTTCCTCATTCCTCTTTTTTCCCATTGAGTAATAGTTTCGATTTAAGGTAATTTATAAACAAATACGTTTATTTCTATTTTTATATATCTTTAAATTTTTAATCTTTTTTTTCTATTGAATATGTTCTGTAACTTGAATTATAAAAATAAAACTTTTATTTTATTGGTTGGTTGGAAGAAATTGCCATTTGGCAATAAGCCCGCCAATGTACAAATAACATTATGTACAAAAAGTTAAATAAATAAATAAATCAATTAATTACAGCGTCGACATGTGTTATAGTAGATTTCCGGTTTCCGGAAAGTATTTTTTTTCAAAGCTTAGTATATTGTATTAGTTGCGGGGCTCTACTTTCAAATGTCATGACAGCTCACCGACGAGGACTAATGATGTCAAGGATAGAGCAATTTCAAAATTACGAAATTTTAAAAAATATTGCGATCATAATACTATAAATAAAATAAAAAACGCATTTTTCTTGGGCTTAATTTGATTGTTTATTAAAAGAAAAAAAAACTGTACTTCCTCATTGAATCAAATAAAAAAATTATTATTAATAATTTTAAAGCTTAAAATTTGAAACCGAGATATATTATCGACATAAAATAAATTTATCCTACAGATATTAGTAAAAAGGTCCTTATTAACACTTTGTATCCCGGAGCCGTATAAACACTAACCACGCGTTGTCTCAAAAAGAGCATTTTATTGACTTTTATTAGTACGTTTTCATTGCTGGTAAACCACGTGAAAACACGGGACCGGGACACAACGTGTGATTATTATAATCACGTGATAACACGGGTCCGGGATACAAAGCACAAAAAAAGGAGTGAGACCCCGTATATGTGCGAACTTTGCAATGCAATGTGGCTCACTATAAAGGCTAATTTTGGAAAAACTTTTGCACAAAAATGACTAATTAAATTGTTTCAAATAAATATGAGCAGTTTCAATTGATTAAACTCAGTATTTTCATAATTATGATACTTTTAAGAAACCCTTCACAAAGCATGAAAATTTCTAAAAGATTGGCCGGGCACAGGGTAAATTCTATGTGTATTTGGCAGGTACTCAAAGTGTTCAGGCAAAAATAATTAAATTTAATTACTAAAATAAAATTTTGATTTCTCTGTATTTATTGTTTTTATTTGGTAATTATCATTCCCCTTCCACACCTAATGGTGCATAGGGCACTACAATGATACATCAATTGTAGCGTATCTTGATAATTTTCGTTACATGAAGGTAAGGTGATTAGTTTACGCTACAGGTGCCAGACCAGGGACTATGAAATATTCCAGTGTAAAAACACTATTTTAAATAAACATTCCATTTCAACCATGTCGGGAATCGAGCCCGAGACCTCTTGCATGGTAGACAAACGCGCTGACCTTTACACCACGAGGTCGACTTGAATTTTATAATAAAGAAACCAGTCTCGAATATGTCGTGAAAGCGATAAAACCGGTCAGTGGTGATTAAAAATTTGTAAATTTAAGTCACTTGTCTTAATTTTTATAGTAAATAACAATGAACTTCCTCATAAACTTGAATATTTTCATACCTAGATGCCATAAATTCTTTAATTTTAAGGCAAAGTCATCGAATACGTCGATACATAAACATTTAAAAATATTTATTTATTCACGTTCCAACCGAACCTGGTCTATGTGTCCAGGCAGATGAAAAATACAATGTGTGTTAAAAATAACCAGAATCCTAGATGTGTGTTTTCGACCCGATGGTTACTCTTAGGTAAACATCGAAATCGAGTGAAGAAAAGTACGCCTCGTTGTGTAGTGAATAGCGCATTTGACTACCATTTTGAGATCCCGGTAGGGTGGATGAGAAATATTGTTTTTAAAGTAAGTTTTATTTGTAGTTTAAACCACCATTACTAAATATTTTACGTCTGCCCTACAGGAACCGAACTCAGAGTCCTAATATCATCTCTCATTTATCGCACCGTGTTCAATATTTGGAAGAGCGTATTAAGCTCTCAAGGACAAAAACTATTTTCAAGAAAGAAGTTAAGGACTGGATTTTCTTTAGTGGGAGGGATTTGAGTGGGAAACTCCTTGATGATTTTCCAAATGTTTGAAATTACTGTTGACCATATTGATGTGCCATATTTATGTAAGGTTTTTAAAAAAATAAATTATTTTATGTTTTTGATTCTATATTTTTGGTGATATACTCATGTCTCTGTGTCAACTAATTGCTAGTTTCACCTCATCACAGAACTTTCAGTCCCATTTAGTTGGGACTTATGTCTCAAATAATGCACAATAAACGTTTGTTTGTAAATAAATAAATAATGGTAGGCAAACACGCCAATCACTGCATAACGAGGCGGACTAATCTTTACTCGATTTCTTTTGTCAGAATTTTAACCTGAGGGCAGCCGTCGAGTCGAAAGCACTCACCCAGGGTTCTGGTTTTATTTCACAAACTGAACTACATTCTCTACTCGCTTGGACCCAGACAATGTGTGCAGTGGTCACTTAAACCAGTCAATGGCAGGTCAAATGCCTTGTAAATACCTAAACTTCTATATTCTCTTCTCAAAAGTGTTTACCTCTGTTCTGTTAAAAAAGTTAGAATTTCTTATGGAGGAGGCCATTTAAATTTCGCACGGCTTTTAATTTTATTACATTCAATTTCTGAGGACTTTTTTTCACGAGTGCGAGTGGTCTAAAAGCTTCGACAACGTTTCTGTACCCGGGGATGTATTTTTGGGTTTATGTCTGTATTCAAGGGTTGTATAATTTGTAATGGGATTGCGGGTGTAGTGAAATGCCAGGAATACGTAGGAAAAGGGATGCAAGGGTAGAGTAAGATTTCAAAGGCTGGGCAAGATATGTGTAGGGAATATTTCGAATTCATTGATATCTGACCATGCAATTTTGTGACGCATTCATGTATGAACTTGGTTGGATTACATTGGTATTAAAAATGATTTAAATTGAAATAGTTTTGAAATGATTGACTTTAACAAGGACTGTTTCAGCATTTTTAAAGCTTATGATTTTCTCTGAGTCCGGGAAAATGAAGAATATATTGCTGTTAGTAAAACATAATCAGAATCCTGGACGAGTGTTTTTGACTTAATGGTTTCTTCTTTACCAGCCTTTTCGTCTCTACTGCTGGATAAAGGCCTCTTCCAAACGTCTCTATTTCTTCCCATTACCTGTTTTTATCATCCATGTTTTTCTGGTTTTCGAGGCAATGTCATTGACCCACATTTAATGTGGCCTTCTAACACTTCTTTTATTTGCTAGTGGTCTCCACTTTATAATTCTGGTTCTCCTGCCAATTTAATTTTGCTGCACTGTCTATGATATCTACGACTCCGGATCGGCGCCATATTTCTTGATTTTTTATTCTGTCTCTTAGACATACACCGAGTATCTGTCTTTCTATGGATCGTTGGGTGCATTTTAGTTTCCGGCTACTTTTCTGTGTTACATGTTTGTTTTCTAGTCCGTATGTCACCACCGGAAATATACACGATTTACAGACTAGTCTTTTAAGCATACTAGGACTTTTTTATTTTCAGAAATATACTTTAGCTTGCCGAAAACAACCCAATTTCACCTTTTTTTCTTAACAATCGCGCTCTATAGTTATACTATACATATTTTATGTATTCATTAACCACTTTGAAGTTATTATTGGTAATAAATATGGGTTTCCTCGTTTGACATATGATCTTTGCTTTATCAATAATAATTTCCAAACCTATCCTTTTTAAAGCCTCATGTAATTCCATAATAATTTTGCCTAGTTCATAAATGTCCTCATTATGATAACACATGGACAAAAACATTGATAACTATCTGGTACGAATTTTGAAAAAAAAAACAAGTAAGAAACAACATCAATATACTGATGATGTACGCTTTAATTTGATTGAAACTGATTAGAAGCTAAACTGTTGAAGCTCAGATAAATTAATTGCCAATAGTATCTAAAATAAGTTTTAATACTTCAACATTATTACTTTCAACAGGCGCCGTGGTGGAGTTGGTAAGACGGTTAGATTCCCGCCAAAAATTCCAAGAACGAGTTTTATCTCAAGTGGTCTGGGTGTTGTGGTGTATTTTTCACTACTTCATTTCATATCCCCTCTACCCCACCTGCTGACAAGCTTCTAAACAGAGGCTTAGCGGGTTATTCCTAAAGTAAAAACCATTTTTTTTCAAAACCTCTATCAGATAAAATTAGTCAGTAATTTAAAGCATCTTCACTACACTTCGTTCTTAGCAGTTTGTTCACTCGACTGAAAGCAAAGAAAAAAAAAAAATCACTTTCGTCTTATAAAAAAATATTTCCGTAAAAAACGCAACATGTTTGACATCGATAATTGTGACTTCAAGATTCGTGACAATGTTCTATTTAAATTCAAACGGTCACAAACAAAGTTCAAATTTTTCCTGAGCCGTGGTATATTAGTGGCGCGGTCAATGCAATGGACCCTTTTCTCGGGAATATAAAATTATAAATTTAAAAATATTTTTTATGCTCCTAATAAGAAGTGAAAAAATATTTTTTTTACTTGACAGAATTTTAAAGATTTTTAATAATTTAAATTTGTAAAAAAATTATATTTCCCTATTTATGTTAACACCTTTGTATATCTTTATATATATTAAATAGCTTCAAAACTGTTAAATATTTAATTATTTGAATTTGTATGGATTTCAATTGGTTCAAATTATTGATAACAATGCAAACTAAAATGGCTTGAAATGGCATGCAAATTTTCATTTATTTTTTATTAACAAAAAAACCTATTTTATATTATTAAATGTATAATATCTACATGCAAGCCATCTCTTTGTGAGATTTTTTTTATTTTTTATAGTAGCGTATTTTGTAACATTAATTGTAACAAGCAAACAAAATAAAAATAATGAAAAATGGAGGAAACGAGTGTAAACGACACGAGTCATGCCATAATAATCTAGAAAAGCAGAAAGCTCATAAATTTAATCAGATTCTTTGTGTTTCTGAAATTGAATAAACATATTAAATAAAAAGACTGCTTGGAAAATTTATGTTTTCTAGGTATGTCGTCGTCCTCTCAATGTGCTTTTGGTGCAAAATATTTTCTCTCCTGTAATGACTGGCACAATTTCCCTGAAAACTGAAAATTGATTTTTATGAGGCAAACTTCATTTTCATACTCTATGAATGAATGACTGATGAGGTTTTCAGTTTTGAATCTTTATTTTGGGATTCTGAAGATTTTAATATTATTTAAACGATAAATATTTAGAGAATGTTGCCGGAAACACGGATTTCAAAATATGTTATAATAGTTGCTTTAAAAACATATAAACATGTGCTTTAGATTTCTATAACTAGACGTGACGGTGAATAAGTTACCGGTAAAATGAGCCAAAACCATTTATTTACTTATAAACAATTGATTAAAAAAAATTTAAGACATAAGTTTCAACTCTATGAGACGTTGACGAAAATTCTGTGTTGAGTTGGAACGAGTAATTAGTTAACGCAGATATTCGAGTATATCACCACAAAAACTCATATTATATAGGATCAGAAACATAATAAAAAAAATAAAAAAACATATATTGCATATTCATGTGGTAAACAGCAAACGCGAACATTTGGTTTATATTTAATAAAAAATTTTTTTTTCAAAAAAGATGGTCATTTATTTTGAATATTATCATTAAGGAGTTTCTTACTCAAACCCTTTTTACTAGGGATAATTTAGTCTTTAACTTTTCTCTTAAAAAAACTTTTTGTCTTTGAGAGCTTAATACGCTCTTTTAAAAATTTGAACACTCTCGGTGCGATAAAGGAGAGGTGTCTCCGAGGAAAATAATGAAAGCATCCACCCCTTTCTTGAAACTGTTCATAAAAAAATGAGTCTTTCTTCAGTTTTGCAAATCAATATCAATTTTATTTATCTCAATTAAGCGAAAATTTAATATTTCATTACAATCAAACCGCGGAAATAGCAAAACAAAGAAACTTTAAAAGCTTTCATTGTACCCCTCACTGCAGTATTGTCAATTTGTGATCAATCAAATACACATGGTCAGCACGATCACCCTTTTTTTATTTCCCAGTATGACAGTGAAGGAATACAGTGTTAGTTCCAAATTGAGACCCTGGCCGCACGCTCCAGATCCCGCCTTGGAAAGAAAAAAAAACGCAATAATACAAACAAATCAAACAACGACACAAAACTCAAATACATATAGGAAACATTATAATAATTTGCCAAATACAACATGCACTCAAGCAACAAAAGAAAAACAATATGTTTGTTTACCAAATCACAGAGGAACATCAAATTATCAAGACACTACTGACAAAATCCTAACTCAGATCCTAACATGATTCCCATTGAACTCAAGCAAAATTACTTGTCGTTATAATACTGAATTCCCCACAAAAACCATTATCCTAATACTAAAAGTAGAAACAATCCTATGCAAAGACCCTAATCGTCCTAACAATCTCTCAGACCTTAGAGCAGACGAAACGGGTCCTAGAGCATAGTCGACGCGCGGTTCTCTTGAGTTAGTCTACTATTTAGATTTGTAATTTACCACTTCCCTTCTATTGGACAGGAACGAGGAAAAGTCGTACGGGTTTTGGGTATGACATAATTCGTACTCTGGGAAAACCTCCAACGAACGTTTTGCTAAGATCTCTTCTCATAAGAACAAAAGTACGTAAGTGCGTCTTTTAGGTACTGTTGTCTCATATCCAGCACCCTTATGTATTGAAAAAATTGCTTTGATGGGTATAGAGGGCGCCGAAATATAATTCTGATTAAACAAAATAAAAATTCAAATGACTGTTTGCTGTTTCAGTCAGATATTGATTCTTTTAATATCTGATGCAAAGCCAGCTACATAGAATTATATATAAAAAAAATGTAAAATAATGTATTTTTATAGAATAAAAAAACCTATCTCCTTTGATTAGAAAATGGAATTTATTAATTTAGATGTAGTTAAGTCTATTTAGGACCTCAGAGTTATCGTGTACTGTAAATTTACCTTCAATGAACAAATTGATACTATGATTAGCATGTCCCTAAAACTTTTGGGTTTTGTTA
Organism: Micrasema longulum; assembly: GCF_059751315.1. Classification (NCBI taxonomy): domain Eukaryota; kingdom Metazoa; phylum Arthropoda; class Insecta; order Trichoptera; family Brachycentridae; genus Micrasema; species Micrasema longulum. The sequence continues at coordinate 502,252 of NW_028277446.1, forward strand.
GCAGGACATCTAGTGACCTTACTTATATGTTCACGGTTAAAACACTATATTGCTCACTTGTTCGTCTTTTTTTAGAAGATGCATCCGTGATCTGGTCTCCCTTCTATGTAGGCCGGATAAATCATATCGAATCGGTGCAACGTCGTTTGCTAAGAAAAGAAGCATGGATGCAACTTACGGAAAAATGGAGTCAATGTTAAAAATTTCAAGTCTACAAAAATGTAGACATAACATTGACTCCATATTTACGTTTAATTTACTGAATGGCTTAATTGATGTACCATGGTTACTGGAACAAGTGGCATTCGATGTTCCAATCCACCGGTTGCGAAATAATAATTTGCTGTTCCTCGATCAACACAGCACAAACTATGGCTTGCATGCACCAATGTCCCGTCTGTGTCGTATTTTAAACTCGAGACAAGATCTGGACTTTTTTGGTGGAGGCCTTTATAGATTAAAAAATCACTAAGATAGACCGGATCTTGTCTTGAGGTAGGAATTTTTTTTTGTCCTAGCTTTAATTTTAGGTTGTATTTTATTTTATTAGTGTCTGTATTAATTTTAAAAAATTGTATTTACCATCGTTAGAATGGACTGCAAAGGTCCATCAAATAAAAAAAATCTATTCTTAATGTTTTACAATCGTATTTTTTTAAGTCATTTTTTTTCTGACCCTTATGCATGTGAGCAAAGTATGAATTTAAAAAAGGCGAGGGTCAAAGTAGGCTTAGTGTGTGGTAAAACATTGTACCATCAGCGCCCTTGAAGTAATTATTCACGAAAACGGCGCTATGAAAATTGTCAAAATTTATTATTATTATTATTTATAAGTGCACAAATGTCGAGATTTGTACATTATGTATGTTTAAGACAAGCATTGTCGCCAAAATCAAGAAACGGTGCTGCGTTGGTCTGGGCATCCAAGGTGAATTGCGAGCAAAAGAAAGGTTAAAATAATTTAAAATGTGATGGTTGATGGTTTAACAAACGAGGAAGACCAAGAAAGCCATGGCATAAACAAATTCGTCAAAAGGTCTAATATGGACACCAGAGAAGACGTATGAATGTAGAGTGAGCGAGGTCTGTATCCATGCAGTAATACAGCAATATGGCTTTCCATCATCTCTGCTATCCCCCACGGCAAAACGGTAAAACGCTCCCGAAAGGTTTCTTAAATGGTTATATAAATTTGTAAGTACAATTATCAACTGTATTCAATTATTTACAAAACTTTATTAAAATGTTTAATAACAGAAAAAAAACATGTTACAATGAAGATAAAATTTAAGAGAAGGAATGTAATGTTCAAGCATCTACAGGGCTAATGATCTGTCACTGGCCAGTTTAAGTGGTAACTTCATACACGGAACATTCACCAATAAGCCTATTTTTGAACATCAGCATTCCTTCAATTCTTCCATCTGTTCATGTTTCTGAAGTTAAAGAGCTGAAACCTTTACTGATGCGGGTGAGAATTGAAGGAATATAAATGTTTAAATATAGGCAGAATAATGCAATTTAAATAGTGTGAAAAGTGGCCACTTTAAGCTGCTAATGACAGATCAGAAGCCCTGTAGATGCCTGAACTTTCTCTCTTTAATCTCTGTCGTTAAATGTAAAAATTAAATTGAATTGGGCTGGAATCCGGTCCATGTCTCCGAAAATTGGGGCAAAAGCAAAATATTGTTTTTTTTGTTGTTTTGTTTTCTTTAAAGTTGCTTTAGTGTTTACTTTTACTTTTTTTTCTTTTCTGCAACTAATGGTGCATAGTGCACTGCATTGGTACATCAATCGCAGCGTGTCTTGATCATTTTTTGTCACATGACGGTAAGATGATCAGTCTTACGCTTCAGGTACCAGTCTAGGGACTATAAAATATTCTAGTGTAAAAACACCAATTTAATATCAATATTTCATATTAACTATGTCGGAAATCGAACTCGAGACCTCTTGAATGGTAGGCAAACGCGCTTACCATTGTTATGACCGACAAATACTTAGAACCCATTGAAAATGGTGCCTAAAATATTTGGGTAAATTACAAGAACGAAAAAAAAAATTATCATAATCATTATCTTTGCGCACCTAATGGTACATATGGCACTGCATTGGTACACCAATCAAAGCGCAGCTTGATATTTTTTGTTACATGATGGAAATGATCAGTCTAACGCTTCAGGTACCAGTCCAGGGACTATGAAATGTTTTTGTGTGAAAACAACCTATTAAATAAATATTTCAAATGGACTATATCAGGAATCTAACCCGAGACCTCTTGCATGGTAGGCAAACGCGCCGACCAATACACCCCGAGGCTGACAAGAAAACTGAATAGCGTAAATAAATCAGTTAAAAAATATATAACCGCACATTTTCATGCCGCATTGCGCAGTACTCAAACGAAAATGATTTTCTCGTTATAGTATTTTCTCTCGTTAATATGCCTCCTAAATTGTCATAGCGTGTAAAATCCACAAGGAGACGATGAAACCCTTAAAAAATTTAACTGACCACTTTGCAAGCCAGTTAAGGGCGTTATTTTTCAGCTTTATAACCTTCTATCATCTATAAATCCTTCGCAGTATGAGCGTTTATAACTTTTTTCATGTGTTCTGTAAAAACATAGTTAAAATTTTAAGTTGTTAGTAAGTCAAAAGTGATGGTATTTGTACAATAAATGGAAACAACGAATGTCTCGAACACGTAGAAGAATTTTCGTATTTTTTATTTTTTTATTTAACTTTTGTACACAATGTTATTTGTACATTGGCGGGCTTATTGCCAAATGGAAATTTCTTCCAACCAACCAATAAAGTAAAAGTTTTTTTTTTATAATTCAAGTTACAGAACATATTCAATAGAAAAAAAAATATTAAAAAGCTAAAAGTATATAAAAAAGAAATAAACGTATTTGTTTATAAATTACCTTAAATCAAAACTATTACTCAATGGGAAAAAAGAAAAAAAGAGGAAAGAGGAAAAAAGAAAGGAGTAGAGATTAAGGAAGAGAAAGGAGATGTTTTTTCAGACGTGATTTAAACAGAGATAATGTAGTAACATCTTTGATGGTGGGTGGGAGATGATTCCACAGTCGAGCCGCATGGACACTATATGAGTTAGAGAAGAAAGAGGAATTGTGGATGGGTATTAAGAGAGTGCCTTGAGAATTAGAACGAAGAGGTAAACCATGAACTGATAAGCATTGAAATTTTTCACGCAGGTATATAGGAGCGTTAGGACTATGAAGTACATTGAACAGAAGTGAAAGAGAGTGGTAGTCTTGTATCTCGTATCGTATCTAGGAAGCAAGTTTTCAAGAGATGGAAGAGTAGTAATATATGTTGATAAAAGAGTGAATGTGGGCAACAAAATGAACGGCGCACTATGCACAGTAATTAATTTATTATAATAACGACCGTGGTCAATTTGTACATAATTAAAGTTAAATACGAAGTTACTTAATAAACATATTTAATTGTTATGGTTAAACACAGTAAATGTAACGTAAAGTAAAAACCTAATAAAAGATTTATAGTATAGGAGAGAAGTACAGAAGAAAAGTAGTAAAAAAGAGATGCATTTAAAGTTTGTGAATCTTACATAGGCACACATTGTTAGGCACACAGATTCAGCAAAAATAAGAATAAATAGACATTTGCTTATAAAAATATGTCAATCGAAGCTAAACTGGCATTGCACAATGGAGTTTTAGTCCCAACACTTATGTATGGAAGTGAAACATGGAACTGGCAGAGGAAAGATGAAAGCCAAGTTTACGCGGTTGAAATGCGATGTCTTAGACGAATGTGTGGAAAATCAATATATGACAGGGTTACAAATGGTGAAATCAAGCGAGAGTATAAATCCGAGTCCGGTTTAATTGATGGTTTGGTCATGTAGAACGGATGGACGACAAAAGAATGGTAAAACAAGTTTATATGGTGAAAATGAATGGAACGTGAGACGAGAACGACCAAAGAAGATGTGGCATGATCAGATAAACCAAAATCTTAAGTTTCGTCATGTCGAAAGCAGGCAGAACCGAAGGGCATGTATGACAAGATGTATGAATGTGGAAGGAGCTAGAAATGTATGCCAGGGTAGACATGTGTGGTGGTGCATTCTCTGTGCCTACCTCTTTGGGAAAATGGCGTGATTGTAGTAGTAGAATTTTAAAGAATCAAAAAAAAAACAGGGGACCTAACAACCTCCGGTAAAATCACATTAAGTGTTCTTACCGAAATCAAACCCGAAACCTTACGGCGTGAGTCAAGTCTCTTTACCTTACATTGGGCCAATATATTTTTATAGTAAAAGTGAAACAAAAATATTTTTTCATTAAAAAACAAGCTAATGTTAAGCTAGGGTTTCCTAGGACAGCGGTGCCCGTATTTTAACGGCCGTAGTGAACGGTGATGCGGTGGATAACCGTCGTAACGGTGACTAGAGTGTAGTTTCCTAGGAAAACTGTGTTATCAACACCATTTAACACCGTTTCACTAGGAAACCACTCTCTAGTCGACGTTACGACGACTGTCTACCGCATCACCGTTCACTACGGCCGTTAAAATACGGGCACCGCTGTCCTAGGAAACCCTAGCTTTACATATTATAATTAAAATAATATTTTTTTAAAAACATTTAAAAATATTTTTATTTTATTTGTTTTTGATTTTATAACAATCATCTAAAAACTGTAACATTTCAAAAAAGAAACTAGCTCTTGGGCTTGGAGAAAAGCTTTCACTGTTATTATTAGTTTAGCGGATTTAAAGTTGCATAATTTTAAATAAAAAAAAATTGTTATAAATGTTATTTGGTGTAACTCTTAGAGTTTAAACATCTGTGTTACTAATATACTTCTACATATAAATACACACATACACATACATATATAAACAAATTACAACAGGGATGAAAATCACCTTAAAGAAGGGAATATGGAAGTCTAAGCGTTTACAGGGCTTATGACCTGTCATTGGCTGGTTTAAGTGGCCACTTTACACACAGTGTAACATTCACCATTTTGCCTATGTTTTAACATCCACATTTCTTAAATTTTTCCATTTGTTGATATAAGTTAGGTTAATAGCTGAAACCTCTATTGTTGTGAAAAGATTCATATGATTGAATTATTTCACATGCTTGGCAACACCTGAAAATAATTTTTCAATTTTTAAACTTCTTCTTGGACCATTTATCATAAGCCCTATAAATGCCTAGACTTCCATATTTCTTTCTTTAAGGTGTTTTCTATCCCTGTTATAATTTATTAAGCTTAATGACTCCAGAGGGGTTGAAATCTAGTCTTTTGTCTACGAACATTTGGACAAACTAAAATATTGTAACATACATATATGTTAACCCTAAACATATATACACAAATACATGCACATAAACAAATAAACATAAATACATTCAAACACACTTACACACATCCACACATGTACTGGTATATAGCAATTTAGAAATAAACGTAAATTAAAAATCGATCGGTTTTAGCTCAATGTATAGTATATCTTAAATTAAAAATAATAATTGATACAAAATAAAGAGAAAAATAGAAAATGATAATTTTTTATATATATTACAAAGTGAAATATGAATAAAAATTACATAAGTATTAACTGAAACCTTATTGAATATCAATTGAATTAGGTTTTTGTTCAATAAAAGTGTTTCTTTTAAATTCAGAAAAATGAGGATAAATATTTATTTTCTATTTCAACGAAGTACAGAGAAAACTTTTAGAACACAATCCATTTTGCAAAATGGCTTACTGTCAAACTTCGATCTATTTTTACTGATACATATAGCTACTCTGTGAGATTTTTTTGAATAATTTTAATAATAAATTGTGAGAAATGTGATATTAAGAGGTTACAAAGTAGAGCTACTTAAGTAGAAATATAGCGTAAAATATGTATGTATAAAATACAATGTGTTTGTAAGTGTGTCTGTCCTTGATAGGCTGAATGGACTGGACCAATTTATGTGATATTTTTTGGAAAATGACGAACTTTGGCTCGGCCATGTTTATAGTTCCTAAAATCTTCAATGTGTGAAATAGAAAAAAAAGTAAAGAGCATAAATATTTTATTCATTGTTCACCAGAGCTCCAAAACTAATTTGTGAATTTTAACCAATGGTATTCAAATTTTAATATGTAATTTATATAATTCTCTACCATCGCACATTAAACCGAGATTCGTCAAAACAAATAATATGGAAACATTGTTGAAAAATCACAAAGATAAAGTCCCTTCATATAATAAAGTTCTTCATGTTAAAATAAAATATTTAGTTTATACAACTTTGAATTTTTAGAAATTAAAAAAGCGATTAACAATGAGATTTTAAAAAAAACTTTTTTTCCTTCAGTCGACCCCTTCCTAGTTTTTAATATCGCATCCATCTCTCTCCACAACTTCTATTTATACAAAAACAACATTACAAAAAGACTTGACTTATTAGCTCCATATGTTTGGATTTATTATTAAGTAAACACCCTTAAAATAAAATACGACAAGATTAATTAAAAAATTATGTACCTTGATAAAGAAGCTTAAGAGAGCCCTAATCACAATTGCCTAGTGCCACAAGGAATCAGGTTCTCGATGTCTTGGACGTCTACTGCTGACTGTTTGTCAGCAGTTTATGTTAGAACTTCGGGACGAAAATTTGAATTAAGAGGACGCAAAGGAGTTGGCAGTCGATAGAGATGTAAGGTCCATAGTCCATAATCGATGACACACACGTGTTAAATTAGTTCACCTGGAGTAGACAAATGACCAACGATGCAATGTCATCATTTTCTATCGAATCCAATTCGTATAATGCAACTCTTTTAGTATTGCATATGAAGCATTGTTCTGCAGTATATTCACATTGTCCCTACCGTGAAAAAAAGAACTACAAAGAAACGTCGTCTACAAAAAGACCATATGACGCAACGCCAATCAGTCAGCCCAACGAGTTCAGTTCACTTCAGACCAGCTCAACGACGTCACTAAGTTCCAGCATGTAGTTCAAGTGCAGTCTCTTCAACCGATCATCGCCGCTACGCTTGTGCTACACAACCAAGTGCTGTATCTCATTTGCCATGTAATGACTACGCATTAAACAGCAACCTCGTGTCTTCTCTGTCAATCTATAACTGGGGTAGGAGCTCCAACCAACCCTCGACCACCTAAACCCTACAGAGATGCATGAGGGCTCTTTGTGGATATCATATATGCTCCAACTAGGGAGCGGATATGGATTGATGATGATGATTTACATCGCTGTTGAAATATCAATAAGGGAAAAAATACTTACCATAATTATCATTGTTAATTTCAGTGAAATATATTTCACAGCTTAAAGCTTGCTTGTTTCGTCGATATAGTTTCCGTTATCAAACTAATTTAAACTTTCCCACTTTTTAAGAAGGGCGCGGATATGGTAACAAAGTTATGATAATACTGAAAACTATCTTACTTTCGTCACGCTAATATTTCAGAGTTGCGTTGACTTATAAAAATGAGCTTTGACAACCTGTATTTATAACTAATTACATTTTTTTGTTTTTTGATAAATGAAAACATAACAATGTCAATTAATATGATTTAATTTGCAAAAGTTAAGATTAAAAATTTTACATTATAATAATTTAACACACCTTAATTTTTTTTCGTTTGTAAAGTTTCTTAAAAAAATATTCAATTAAACAAAAAGCGACGTTAAATTTATATTAAAGTCATTAATTTATTTTTAAGTTTCAAACAACCTTAATTTTTTATTATTAGTATGCTGTTTAAATTTAGTACATGAAAGTTTTACTGAAAAAAGTTTTTAGTTAAAACTTTTCTTATTTAACTGTTGCTAAATCTTTCAAAGTTTAAAAAACTCGCTAGCATTTTTCATCGGTAACGATAGTGTTTTCATTTATAGAATATATTTCCTGTTTCATGAAAGGATTAAGTTTTTATTACATAAAAGCAGAAAAAAGCTCGAAAACTCCATTAGCAAGGTGTGAAAGAAAATGTGCCAGCAAAACTTCACATACAAGTTTAATGTAGTGATATTTTAATGCTCATATATGATTTCATGGACTAAATTCAATTTTTCGATATTAACCATAGACTAATGCAACACGATTTATTCTTGTTATTAAAAAATGTTAATAGTTGGATAAAAATATCGCCGCATCTTTCTATCGTGCTCAAAACATGATAGTTGTGAGTTTAAAAAATGTGCCATTCGAAGCGTTATTTTTTATTTACTTACCGACTTTTCTATGTCTACTGGTTTCAAGACGTACCCGTCTCTTGTTCAGGACACGATAGAATTCTTTAGTGGAGTATACCTTGATAAAGAAGCTTGTATAGCTTTAAAACCGGTAGGAAAAAAAATATCTGAAAAACAATGTTGTTTTTATTTATGTTATTAGTAAAATCCTAACAATACGTGTATAAAGACAATTTTGAAAACCAATCATTCTTGTTAAATCTTGACTTTTCGATGACACACTGTCTATTTATATCGACGTTTGGTATAAATGACTTGTCGTGAGTCTTGTAAATGACTTAATTATCTTACTTTTTCCTTAAAAAATATTTTATATTGCAAACAACTTTATTGAAAAATAGTTTTTTTTTGTTATTTTATGTTACATCAGTTTTTATTTACTCTACTTCATAAATTGATAAAAAATTGGGTCAATGATTGTTTCAAGGATTTTTTTCAAACATTAAAAGTGAATGATATTTTTCATTGTTTATTGCATCTATTTCAGAACGTAAACAGTCGTAAAAATTGGATTGAATCACTTAAAACTATGACAGTAAAAATAAAACCTGTCAAATCGCGACGTAAAAAAGTTCAACTGCCAAGTTCTGTCAAATTTTCTCTCTTTTATGACAAACTCAATAGGTCTGGATTTTAGAAAATTTTGTCGTTTGGAATTTCTATTGTCAAAAAAATAATTTGAAAGCGACAAAGTATTCTGATTTAAGGGTGAACAATCTAAAGGATCTTTTGTATTCCTTGAAATATTTTCAAAATAAGCAAATATTTTTTTCATTTTTTGAGCTTTTCTTCGATTAATTTTTAAGTAATGAAAAAAAAATAGAATAACGACCAACAAACCATAACACCATTTTTCCGTAAGGAAAGGCAGTTTTTTCACTACATACTGCACGCTGAATCTGAGACTAAAGTCTCCTTGGCGGTTCAAGGGAAAACTACTAGTCTGTAATCTGGAAGATTTGGCATCTTTGTTCTGAAAGAATGCAATCCAGAAGACGTAATATGTACTTTATTGAATCGAGGAAACGACCCCTCGTTTCTTCGATGTGAACTTTTCACCGAGTAAGATGAAATTAATTAAACAGGATCCATTCGCTAAAATGAGTTCGAAATCATGAAAAACTATGAAAATTGCAATAAAAAACCACCAGTTGAGTCAGTATCAAGTCAATAATAAAAACCGGGAACTCGGGCATGATGCACAAATGCACCTTCCAGTACACCACAAGGCGTACTTATCCCCGCTCGATTCCCTTATTTATGACTTTCGTCGTCATTCTCGATCTTATATATATGTTTCTTTTTCACACACAGAATTGTATTCTTCATGCTACTGGATACAGACAATATGATTTTACGTAAGAGTAATAATTGAGTTAATAACAGTCATCCAGGGTTATCGTTCTTTTTCAATGTAATTATATTCTTTAACAAATTACAAAAGGGACGAAGAACGTTTTACAGAAGGAAATATGGAAGTCTAGGCATCTACAGGGCTTATGACCTGTGATTAGCTGGTTTGAGTGTCCTCTTTACAAACTGTGTAACATTCACCATCTTGCCTCAGATTGGACATATTGGACATGATTGATTCACAGAATTGATTATTTCCAACCGATTGAATCCAAGTCAGTCCCACCCAAGATTCTTCTGAGACACCTATTCTTAAAACTCAGAATGTTGCTGTTTTGGGCCCTAGTGAGATGCCACGATTCGCATCCGTTATGAGAATAAGTGTTATGCAGGCGTTATATAGGTGGCATTTGGTTTTCGCTGAGTAAATAGTGATTTTTTAAATTGACATCAAGCTTCTCCAAATTTTTTGTAAGACTAAAGTGAAATCCGACATTGGCCCTTTTATACTCAAGACATAGCTATGTGGGTAAAATGAGCAGTAAAAACATATTTTAGTGTAAAAGGCTACGCAAATTTACACCTAAAAAGAAGGCGTTCCTCTGTTATTGGTGGCGTCAGTTTTCTCCCAACTGAAGGAGTGTCTCAATCGAATATAAAAAAAAATGACTTGTGAATGAAATGCTCTTCTTAATACTTGGCAATCGCGATGGTAATCTTCCTCTTCGGGAACGGTTAACTTTTTTTTCCTCCAATCCGTCAGCGCTTAGAATCTTCTTGGGTTATTTCCGATCACTGGACTACGCAGTTTTTATCAGGTAATGGTAAATTTAATCAAAAATGATTTGTTTTTAATATTGTTGACTCCCCTTCGTGCTGCTGCGGATATCCTAACCAATCTTCCGAACACAACTGGGGTCTTGCCCCTTTCCCCTTCTCTATGATTACCGAATGGAGCTTCTCGCTACTATCCGTGGTCTTGTTAAAGGGCCTGTCCGATATTAAGATCTGGTGGCTTCCAAAAAGAATTTCCAGGCTTTTAAAAAGTTTTGTTATCATTTCGGAGAATTGATCATGTCAAATCAATTCAATCCCCGTCAGTGAAACATTCGCTTCTTTGCACAATAAGTTTTTCTGGGTTATTATGCCGTGTGTCGTTCGTACTCTCTACCGACGTTTCGGATCGCGTTACAGCGTCCATCATCAGGGTTGATGTTATTTGTGTATGAATATGTGTTACGTTAGGTACTTAGAATTTTTACCGTGTCGTAGTCGTTTTTGTGTGATGTTATGTATTTGGGACTTGTACCGTGTCGTAGTCGTTTAGATTAATGTGTACCATTATGTACTTAGGATCTATACCGTATCACAAATCTGTGTTACATTGCAATCTTTATGCGATTTCTTTATGACTGGGTACCAGGATGTTTTTAATCGCATCCCATCATCTCTGTTTATGTTGTCGGGATGTTTGTAAATCTCAATTGCTTCTTTTACTAGTCGTGTTTGGTGGTTCTTTGGCCTCCCTAAGATTATCGGCTCAAAGGAAAACTTATGCCCCGTTTCTATGTGGTGCTCGGCCAAGGCCGATTTTTCGGGGTAGCCGAGCCTGCATGCACTCATGTGCTCCTTTACTCTCTTTGTTATATTTCTGGCAGTCTGCCCGATGTAAACCTTAGGGCAGTTTTTACAATCCAGTTTGTAAATGCCGTCGGTTTCGAGAGGATCCCGGTCCTTTGCTGATTTAAGAAAATCTCTTATTTTTGCCGACGTGCCGAAAACAGTTTTAATCTGGTGTTTTTTAAGGATTTTGGAAATTCTATCCGTAATATTCTTTACATATGGCAAACAAGCTATCCCTTTATAGTCATCGTTATTGCTGTCATACGTCTTGTTTGTGTTTGATATAGAAGCTATTCTAGCCAAAATCTCTTTCTTTTTGTATCCGTTTCCTTCCAGCGCGTTTGTTAATATGTTCAATTCAGTTTCTAAACTTGTTTCTTCACAAATACGAGTCGCCCTTCTGGCAAGTGTATTTATGAGACCCAGTTTTTGGGCCGGATGATGGTGAGAGGTAGCATGAAGATACCGATTAGTATGAGTCGGCTTTCTATACACTTTATGGCCCAGGCTCCCGTCTTGTTTTCTCATAATTTCGACATCAAGGAATGGAAGGACCCGTTTTTGTTCTTTTTCCATTGTAAACTGTATAGAAGGATGCAGGCTATTCAGGTGTTCTAGGAACTTTTTGAGTTTATCTGATCCATGATCCCATATCACAAAAACATCATCAACGTAACGCCGCCAGACTTTGGGGACGAAGGGAGCAGTATCCAAAGCGGTAATTTCAAAGCTCTCCATGAAAAAATTCGCTATTACGGGTGAAAGTGGATTACCCATAGCTACTCCTTCTATCTGTTTATAAATTTCCTTTTCAAAAGAGAAATATCCATTTGTCAAACAGTATTCAAATAAGGCACACATGTCCTTATCAAAAATCTCTCTTAAAAGGGCCATTGAATCAGTTATTGGGACATTAGTAAACAATGATACTACATCGAAACTGACAAGGATGTCTCCTTCTGAGACATTTAATTCTTTTATTATGCTGACAAAGTGCGGTGAGTCCTTTATAAAGGACGATGTCTTTCCTGTGTGCACTTGTAAAAGGCCCGCTAGATATTGTGAAAGCTTATATGTCGGCGCGCCTATCGCGCTTACTATTGGCCTCAGCGGAGTGCCTTCTTTATGCACTTTAGGTAATCCGTAGAGCGCCGGAGTTTTGGAGGCTTGCATAAACAATTTCCAATGGTCCTCCTTAGGAATGCTTGATTGTTTTACCAATTCTCTCATTTTTCTGTCAATTTTATCTGTTGGATTCTTCTTTAATTTTTCGTAGGTGTCACTTTTCAATAAATCGTGTATTTTATTCGAGTATGCTTGTTGGTCCAATATTACCGTCGCGTTTCCTTTGTCCGCCGGTAGTATGAGAATATCCTTATTCTCTCGTAATTCTCTTAGAGCTGCTCGTTCTGATTTTGTAATATTCGATGGCGGTAATTTCGCTTTTCTTAATATCTGGCACGTGTCTTGTCGGATTTCTTCCGCTATTGCTGTAGGGGTCTTTTTAACACAGATTAACACAGATTTGTGATACGGTATAGATCCTAAGTACATAATGGTACACATTAATCTAAACGACTACGACACGGTACAAGTCCCAAATACATAACATCACACAAAAACGACTACGACACGGTAAAAATTCTAAGTACCTAACGTAACACATATTCATACACAAATAACATCAACCCTGATGATGGACGCTGTAACGCGATCCGAAACGTCGGTAGAGAGTACGAACGACACACGGCATAATAACCCAGAAAAACTTATTGTGCATCTTAACGGCCGTGAAAATCTAAGAAGTTTATTCGCTTCTTTCTTTTCTCAATCCAATGAAATACATATTTTGTGCTTCTGGATTACTTTCTATCAGCACAAATATGCTTAGGCTACCAGATTTCAGAGAGTTCCTTCAGGCAGCTTTTCTTGTTTGACAACGAGCAAATTTTCCGTGTATGTGGGCACCGCTAATCAGACTTATGTCCTCAGATGTGGTGTGCGGTATGTGGTGGGCAAACTGTAAAAGACTTTGTAATGTTTTTAAAGTTTTAAAGTTTTTAAAGCAATAACACAATGTTTTAAGCAAAACTCAGTAAAGATATGAAACACTCAGGTTTTGTGCTTTAGAAACAATTATCATACTGTGTTTTTATTCACAACTTTTTATTATTTTTATTCATGACTATTTTATATATGCATTTGCATAAAATTAACAGTGTTATATCTCAAAATATGACTTAAGCAAATAATTGCACTTTTGCTTATGACTGTAGTATTGTAAAGAGTACAATTCAAAATTTAAAAAAAACATTTGTACATGTTGTGATCAGGTAAAATTAAACAATATCTAAACAACAAAAAAATAATAATAATACCAATTTCCTATGCATTGTTTATAGTTTGTGAACCACAAAAAATAAATAAACTATTTAAAACCTCAAGCACTTTAAATTAAATAAGTTTTAAATGCATCCAACTTAACTAAGCATGTTTCGCTTAGCGAGAATGATATTGCATTTTTAACTAAGCACATAAATCATACGTTGGAATAGGTTTACACGGGGAGTAAAAATACCTCCCCCCATAAAGATTTCCCCCAATTTTCCCAAAGGTATGATTCCTCCCCTTTACCGTAAAACTCCTGTCATTTCATGCAAGGTGAAATTAAGTATCGATCTTACCAAGATTATAAATGAAATTTTATGAAGATTGAATTTCTAAGGTTTTTATTCAGAAGCGACGTAATGGAGTTCTTAAATAAGCTTAAAAACTCCCACTAAAAAGTTAACTGTTTTCTTATCTTTAATTTCATTATTTTCGGCATTTCGTTATTGCTGTCATCTGATGCCAGTTTTAATTATAATAAATTATTTGAACTAACCAATTCAGTGAAAAATCTTAGTACTCATTATAAAATGAGGGAAAAATGTTTACTTAGTAAGAATGCTTAAATCAAGTTTTTTTCAATGAAAAACTTTTGATTTATTAAAAAAGAAAAACATTTTAGCATTTCGTTTAGTTGACAGCTATTAAACGACTTAACAGTTCTTGGAAATAATTTTGAAGAAAACCAAAAAAAGCGATCTAAAATTTATTAATTAAAAAATGAAAAAAACCCAATAGAGTTTTAAAACATATTTATTTATTAATGCATTTTTTGATTTATTTATTTATTCATTCGAAAATACACTAGTTGAAATAATAATGAACTTATTAGTGCTTTTTAGGATATGCCCGTGTCAAGCCACAATAAATAACAATAAAAATACAAAGTAAAATTAATGAGATCAAATTATAGTGACAAAGAATAACAATCTAGAAAAAAAGGTAAATGTAATAAATAATAAAATTCCGAAGAATACAATGCAAAAAAAATATAATTTATATTTTTTAAAATATAAATTATACAAATTAAGAATCAAATATACAAAATAATGGTATCATTAAAATCAACAAAATAATATTAAAATATGGTAGTATAAAAAAAAACAAAACATGAGTATCATTGAAATCAACAGAAAAAGAATATATATATATAAATTAATAAGAATATATATATTAAAGATAATTGAGATATGTTTTCTAGAAACTCACTCAATACTATAAAGAAATATAATAAATCGGAGCAATAAATCATATGCCAAATAATAGTACGTACTAAATTAAATTATACAAAAATACATAATGAAAAAAACATAAAATATCAAGATATATAAAAAGCAAATAAAAGTAAAAGTATGGAAGGAAAGCAGATATTAAAAGATCAAGTCATGTTATGTCTTGTCTTGTTAGTATAGTCCTTGCGTGTTCTTTAATGATGATTTTAAATTTGTCTCTAATACAATTTTATAAATACTCAGGTATGTTTTTATAGTATTTGAGTCCATTTTATTGTAACTAATGTTAGTTAAGATAAGTATAAAACCGTTTTACGGGTTTTTATGTCTACTGGTTTCGAGACATACCCGTCTTTTCGGCAAAACACTCACTACACCACATGCAAATACTAAAATACGCTTTCACCTTCATCGCAGTGTACATAATATTAACGAAAAAATACAAAATTAAAATGAAAAATAAAAAAAATATAAGGGGACGTTATCACTCTCACGTCTGAATATGCAGAAAAAATTAGGTTAGTAATATTCAGTGGTATTTTGGAGAATGGGAAGTATATTATCAAATATTTTTTCAATACAGTCCACATTCAAAAACGAACAAATCTTGTAACTTTTGACCTTCTAGCCCCTCCCTTTCCCAAATCCCAACCTTTATTCTCCAACATACTACTGAATGTTAGTTACATAATTTTTAGTGCATGTATCCCCATATCACTCTTTATGTAATTTATGCGTTTTTCTCCTCATTACTGTGAATACAACGGTGAAGATGAAAGCGTATTTTACTAAAAGTGTCCTGACGAGGAGACGGGTACGTTTAAAAACAAAGAGACATAAAAAGTCGATCATAAACTTATACTAACATCGGTTCAATTTTTTTAAAATAAGGTTAATGCTTTAAACGTAAGTAATATCGAATTTTTTACATTTCTGCGTTTTTCCTTGCTTTTTAAACATAGTCGTGTTATTGTTGTCTGGTATTATATTTTTTTATGTCAGTAATTTTTGCAATAGTTTTGCAAGTTTTTTATTTCAATCTGGCGTGTTTTTTCATACAGTTCGGTTGTAAGAGTCAGAGGTAAGTTTTATATTAGTTTTGTGATTTTATTTTGTTGTATTTGTACCGTCTTCATGTCTTAATATAGGTTACCTAGAAAGTCATGTAGCTCAGTTTAACTTAATATAACATTATGTGTTAACTTTAAAAAAAATTGAAGTAAGTATTAATGACATATCTAGGATTGCATTGGCTTTATTCTTTCTCGTTTGTGAAAGTAGGGGATAAAAATCCTCTTTTTACTGGCTTGTCATTGTTAATGAAAAGCGGACTGTAGCGAAAAAACCAATTTCATTCTGTTTTGTGCAAATATTTGAAGAAAGCAAAGGAACAAGGAAATGGACCTACTTTTGATACGATGAGGATGTTTTTCAATTTTGGGCACTGGATGATGAAATTCACCATAAATTATATGACAATTCATGATAACTTTTACAACGACGCGCAACGATTTCAAGAATTATTACGCAATGTTTTGTAATGTGTTAAAAATGTTGTTTGTTTGTTCCAAATCTAAATTTTCTCGTTTTTAACTTTTTTGAACTTAATGCAAGGTAGGTACCATAAGGATGGGTCAAGAGAAGAATGGAAAGGAAATACAAAACCGGTATTTCTTATGTATCTACTCTCACTGCCTCCACCTTCCATGGAATCATTTCTCTACAATACCGCAGAGTGTGTGCGGACCAACTAATGCTTTACAAAATTATGACAGAAATAGTTGACTGTACAGAGCTGCTTGGTTTAATAACAATACATGTGCCAGCCAGGATTTGTAGACGGTACCACCTGTTTCATGTACCAAAAAGTAAACCATCGTATGTTAAAAATGCTTTTTTTCAGAGGACTTTTTCAGTGTACAATGCAAAATTTACAAATATAGATTACACATATATCACTCTGTCAGATTTGAAATTTACACTAAAAATGCATTATTTTTTATTTTTATTTTATTGAAATAAACGGCACTTAGTGCCTTTTACATATTAGTTAAAAATACTATTAAATAAACATACATGTAAGCATAATTATAAGTAATACAGAGCATTTAAAACAATATTATTAATTTAGAAAGTCTAAGAAATATAAACTATATAAAATAATAAAATATTACCAGTTATAGAATTATCGATAAAAAAAGATAATTTGGTATTAGAAATACTTTGAACCAGTTAAAAAAATAACTAAAAGGACAATTTTGAATAACATAAAAATATGTATATACACCGCAAGACAAATAAATTTACGAGTTCTCAAAAAAAACTAAAATTGACATATAATGAATTATTCTTGATATTAAATTAGTTTTTTTTATATTGTTTGACATATGTGATGACTACTCGTTATTTCAAGGTTAAAATAAAAAATCTTACTCATGAATTGTACTTAGAAATTGCCATTATACCTAACCTAACCTGATAGACAAACATGCACCATTTACTACGAAAACTATTCGAAAAAGGAAATCTGATGCATGGTTTGACGAAAATTGTCGACTCAAAAAGAAAGAGCTAAGACGTCTAGAACGCAAATACAGAAACACACTGTCAACTTCGGACCGATCAATATGGTTAGATATGCAAGCATCTTATAGGACATTTATAAAAGAAATAAAATCTAGTTTCTGGTGTACAAAAATCACTGAACAGAAAAAGTCTCCAAAACAACTCTGGCGAAGCCTTCAATCTGTTCGTGGTGACTGTATAGCAGAGACATCTAACACAAGCGCTACTGCCACTGATTTTGCCGACTTTTTTACAAATAAAGTCGAAAAATCAGACTGGCGTGTAGTTCAGCGAAAAAACCTGTAATTTTAGATAATGCCCTTCAAAAATTCAGTAAATTTGAACCAACGTCTATAAATGAGGTTAAAAGGATTGTTGCGGCATTACCCAACAAACAATGTATATTAGATCCGATGCCAACATGGCTTTTGAAAAAATGCATTAACGTATTAGCTCCATTTTTAACAGATTTATTTAATACATCCATGGAGCGCAGCATTGTTCCGAGAGCCATAAAAAAAGCAAATGTAACTCCACTTTTAAAAAATTCTCAACTAGATGTGGAAGATCTTTCCAGTTTTCGCCCTATTTCAAATCTTCCCATCGTATCAAAAATACTAGAAAAAATAGTTTCTCACAGGCTCGTTAACTATATCGAGCGGAATTCTTTATTTTCGGTAAGGCAATCGGCTTACCGACGTTTTCATTCCATGGAGACGGGAGTGATAAGAGTACTGTCTGACATTATAACGTCGGTGGACTCTGGTAATCTGGTGTTGATGGCTCTTCTGGACATGAGCGCTGCATTTGATACTGTAAACCATAATATTTTGCTTGAACGTCTGGAGAAAACTTATGGTATCCGTGATCAGGCACATATGTGGTTCAGTTCATATCTTAATAAAAGAGAATATGCAGTCGTGTTCCAGGGTAAAAGCTCAACCAACTTTCGAGTGTCTACAGGAGTGCCTCAAGGGTCAGTACTCGGACCACTTCTCTATCTCCTTTACACTAAAGATATAGAGAACATTATCAAAGAATGTGGATTGTGGTCGCACTGCTATGCAGATGATACGCAGATTTATTTTTATTGCAAACCAGGCGAGAGAAGTGTGCTTGTCAATTTAATTGATGGATGCATCAAGAAAATAGGAAACTGGATGGCTGAAAACAGACTAACATTAAACCCATCAAAAACTGAACAACTGTGGGTGGCTTCAGCCAGACGACAGAATTTGATCCAGGATACGGTTCTACCCAATGTAGGGAGTGCCGTTTTACCCACCGTTAAACTACTGGGAGTTTTACTCAATTCTGACCTATCTCTTGACGCTCAAATAAGTAGAACGATAAGTTCATGCTTCTACCAGCTGAGACAAATTAAATGCATACGCAAAAATTTGCCGGTTGATGCCGCCCGTCAATTAATAAATGCGTTTGTAGTGTCTAGAGTCGATTATTGTAATGGTATCTATGCAGGTCTACCAATGAACAAAATGACTCGCCTACAATCTGTATTGAATGCCGCAGCGAGACTTATTTTCGGAATCTCTAAGTTCAGTCATATCACTCCACTACTTCGGGAACTACACTGGCTACGTTTTCCACAGAGGGTCGAATACAAACTCTGTTGGCTTATGTATAAGTCACTGCACAACTCGGCTCCGGAATATCTAAGGGAACTATGCATTCCAGATGAACTAGCTGACAGGCGTCTCACGCTTAGATCAGCTACGTCTACGGCGAGAGGAAAAGTTATTATACCTCTACGCAAACAGCGCACTAAATTTGGTGAGCGCGCATTTGCGGTCGCAGGCCCTATGGCATGGAATGCTCTCCCAGCAGAGGTGCGAGGCTGTGAAAGTGAAGTGATGTTTCGGAAAAAACTTAAAACCCACTTGTTCTCTAAATCATTTGAATAAATCCGTAGCACGTGACAACAAAATAAATTATTTTAATTAAATTACAAATTTAAAAGCTTCAATTAAATTAACTTAACAATAGAATCATAATGTAAAGCGCCCTTGAGGTATTTTATTACGAAAATGGCGCTATATAAGTTATCCACAATAAATAAATAAATTATATATCAGGTATCAGATTACCCGAACCTTAGAGACCCATAACGGTTCATTTATGGTCGAGTGTTTGTGATGGAATAATAAAAGACATGTTATTTTTTAATTCATATTTAAGAAGTAGGTTCTTATCGCTTTATTTTAAATTAAAGTATTTTACATTTAAACATATTTATAACATTTAAAAATATTTAGTACTTAGTGAATTCACCTTTATTTTTTATAACATGTAAAATTCTATTATTTAGAGAAGCGTAAAGCGAATCTAAAATTTCTGATGTTATTTCTTCTTCCCAAACTTGAATTAAGTTTTTTTTTAATTCCTCAATGTTTTTTGATTTTTTTTTCCCGACTTTTTTTTTCATAATCGCCCATAAATTTTCTATCGGGTTCAAATCAGGGCTATTCCCGGGCCACGTCAACGATTTTAAGCCAATTTTCTCCTTGAATTCATTGATCTATAAAAAAACAATAAATTATTTATCATGTGGTCACAAAATGCATTTAAAAAAATATATATTTGTACTCACAGTGCGGGCTCTATGGCACGGCGCAGAATCGTCCTGAAAAATTGGGTCCGCGGTATACTGCGTAATGTCCTCGATTGTTGGAATAATATGTTTTTTTAACACTTTTTTGTACTGAATGGCATTCATCGTACCCTGTACAAAATTTAGAGGTCCTAAACCGTATGCTGTCATGCACCCCCAAATCATCACGTAGGGTGAATGTTTAACGGTTCGAGTGACGCACGACGGATGATATCTTTCCCCACGTTTTCGTCGAACTATCTTTCTGCCGTCTGGACCAAAAAGGTTGAATTTTGATTCATCAGAAAAAACAACATTTTGCCAATCCTCCAAGGTCCAATTCTGGTGCTCTTTCGCCCAATCCAGTCTAGCCTTCTTCATTTTGTCCGTGAGTAATGGTTTCTTTGCGGGACTCCGTGCTTGGAAACCATGCTCCAACAGCCGCCTGGACACTGTTTTTACTGAAAATGTTGATGTGCTGGTAGACTGCACCTCTGCGTGTATTTCAAGTGCCGTTAAAAATCGATCGCGCATAACAATTTTTTTTATTAAGCGATCATCTCGGGCAGATGTCACGCGCCCCCGTCCGCTTCCTTTTTTCCGTTCTATGGATCCAGTTTCTTGGATTTTTTTTAATAAAAACCTCACTGCACCTTCTGAATACCCAACTCGACGAGATATTTTACAATTAGATATGTTTTCTTGCGACAATGTGATTATTTTGGATTTTATCGCAATCGACATTTGCTTTGCACTTTCCATGATTGTTGTGTTATGTTCACTCAAACGCGGGTAAAACAAGACTGTTGAGACATTTTAAAATGTAAATATTGTAGAAATGTGACACATAGTGTCCTTAATTTATTAAACAAAAGAAAGAGGTATCGATAAAGGATTTCTTAGAAAAAGGGTTCAGTAAAGTCAAGGGGCGCGGTAGTAGGTAAACTCGTAATTTTTTTTGTCTTGCGGTGTATATGTGTGTATTATTATTGAAAACTAATATTTAGGTAAATAGTATATGTGTGAAAACTAATATTTAGGTAAAAATGATAAAGAGAAATATTTTATACTTATAAATTAATTAAGAAAAGAAACGAAAAAAGAAAAAAAAAACACTAATAAAGAAGTTTAAAACAATTTTTTAACAAAAGTAACAAATAGTTACCTAGAACTATTACCAATAAAATAAAGAAGAAGAGCCGTTCTATATGTAATAATGTGAAATGTAACTTAGTAGACATTATAATAATAAATATGTACATCTCCCTTCCCCTCCTTATCCTCTCTTCAAGCATTCTTGTCCTAATCCCGCCAAATTTACAGTAACTTAATGTTCTTTAAATAAACATTAAAAAATTCTTTGATTATTGAGTACATGAAAATAACATTTTTATATGTATAAATTATATGTATTTATTTGATGTGTAATATATTTTCTTAACTAACTTTGTATACTATGTGGAATTCTGTTATTAGTTCTGAGTTTATACACTGTATCTGTTTGTTTACTATAAATATGTATGTAGAACTGTTGATTTCCCAAATGAAATAAAATAAATAAATAAATAAAGGTATCAGCCAGGAATAATATCGATAAATGCTGTTATGTACTCAACAGTCATCGCTGTAACAAAAATTGTGTTACGAATTATTTAATATATTTAACATCTCGTGCAGAAGATAAAAAAATGTTGCTTCAGTAGGGTAGACTGGGTACGGTTGTGACAGTCGCCGTATTAGTGAAACTATAAGGTATAGCGTAATGGGTGCAAGAAGAGTGAAGAACGGCGTGCCCGTTTGATCCGCAACATTGCGTCAGCCATCGCGCGACACTAACGTCTGCAGAGGCTTACATTACTTTCTTGCAGTTAAAAGTAAGAATTTTTATTCTATTTATTTTAATAATTATTGTTATATGTGAACAGACAGAGTAATTACTATTTTTCCTTGTTTTAAGCTTAAAATTAATTTTTAAATTCATTTCAACAGAGCGAGAAAACATTTTTGAGAAGGTAATGTAAAAGTCTAGGGCTTATGACCTGTCATTGGCTGGTTTAAGTGGCCACCTTAAACACTGTGTAACATTCACCATTCTGCCCATGTTTAAACATCCACATTTCTTCAACTCTTCCATCTGTTGACTTTTGTGAAGTTAAAGAGCTGAAACCTTTATCATGTGGGTGAGATTCAACCGGCTGAACCAAATCACCCATTAGGCAACGCCTGAAAACAATTTTCCAATTTTTATACTTCTTCTTTTACCAGGTAGTATGTCCAAATGTCAGTCAACAATGTTTGAGTATGTCCAAATGCTTGCAGACTGGCTGGATTTTCTCTCTAGGGAGTTGTTCATATTTACATTTATTTCAACAGAAAAAGAAAACGTTTTTGAGAAGGGAATATGGAAGTCTAGGCATTTACAGGGCCAATGACCTGTCATTTGCTGGTTTATGTAACCACTTTACACACTGTGTAACATTTACCATTCTGCCTATGTTTGAACATCCATCTGTTGTTGAAATAAATTTAAATCTGTAAGTAATTACTTTGTAAGTAAAGTATTTTGTATTGTCAAGGCGGTTATTTTTTTGCGAAGGAGTTCGTTGGGCACTGTCACAACCATCCCTGGGATGTGGTCGGTTGTGACATTTTTTTCTCTTTCTTTTCTAATTGGCTCCTTTGCGTTAACCATGGTATTTAGGGACAATATTGTTGTATTTATAAGTAGACAAATGTACACTTTACTATATAAAATTCCTTCCTCTTAACTTTTTAGCATATAAATAAAGTTATGAGCGATCAAATAAAAATTGTCATAACCGTACCCAGTCTACCTTACGTCTAAATACTTATAAAACGACTTGGAATATTTTTCTAAAATTTAATGTTTCTCCTCTATTATTGAACAACAAATAAGTCATTAATAATTGATTGTATCTTTACGGTACTTTGTACAAATATCGCGAGCATCTTGGCCGTTTAACTATTTTGATTGAATTTAAACAGAAAGAGGTGTCAAAAATGCTCAATTTCGTCGATTTGACATTCCATTTTGAAGGCTTGTTATCAAATAAAACAATGTATGTAGTGTAATAGCATATACGATACCTTAAAGAACAGAACATTTCTTTCAAATTACTTATAATTTTTACCATTTAAAAACAAAAATCGTGCTCATTTTGAAATTTGGAAAAAAACGGGCACAAGTTATGTTAGCACTTAATAAAAGTTTATGCTTCAACAGAATTTTCATTCAAAAAAACTTCAACAAAAAGTCAACAGATGTCACCTATGAAAGTGCGACAGTTAATATGAAAAGACGACAGCTTTGCCTTGAATGACTAGATATAAACGCAACTTCTGAAAATTGTGTATAATATGTGGTCAAACATAGAGCAGAATGGTCAATGTTGAACAGTGTGTTAACTAACGTTTATTACGTATTTATGTTTATGAGAAAAACCGTAAAACATTATGAATTTTTTTTCGATTCGAATGCTTACTTAGGCAAATATCCTAGAAAAATATTAATGTTTTTACGCCTGTTTCTATCTGCCACAATTTTTAAAATCATAAAATAAAAAGTATTTTTTTTGCGGATTTAAAAAAAATATGGAAATATGTTCGCAAACGATCATATATATTGTACCTACTGAAAGTTTTAAAAAAAAAAATATTTAAGAAAATATATTTGAAGCTCTAACTTTGTGGTTATTAAATTGTTAGAAACATAAAGATCGATCACCCTCACTTTACACCTTCTACCCTTACAAAAACAACATGACATAAATGCTTGTCTTATTAACTCTATATGCTTTGATTTAATATTTAGTAGAGACTGTTAAAATAAAAAAAGTAAAATTGTTAAAATTAATTAATTCCTAATGCTAGTAAGGTAAAATAATTTGTAAAAGCCTGTTTGTATGATTTATCACAATAAATTTCATAACATTAATAGCATTTAATTAAGATAGTCAATAAAAAACATATTTACGTATAAACTTTTTAAAAATTTATTTGTGCACGTTGTATTCACATATAATTAATAAACAATATCTAAACTTTAAAAAATGTTATGGAAACATTGTTAAAAAATCACAAGGACAAAGTCCATAAACATAATAAATCTGGGATATACCAATTAAATTGTAATGATTGCGATTCAATCTACAATGGATAAACTAAGATCAACTTTAATATAAGAGAAAAAGAACACTAAAGATGCTTAAATAATAATATTTTTTCTGAATTCACAAATCATCTGAAAGCAAATAATCATAACTTCAATAAGACATTGGATTAAACGTACTTCATGTTAAAAATGAAATATTAAAATAAGACAACTTAAAAATCTTAGAAATTAAAAAAGCGATTCATAATAAGAAAAAAATAGTAATAACCAAATAAACAATGTTTCTTTTAGTCCTCTCCTGTCTAGCTTCGAAAATATTGATATCAAATTACCACCCTTGTAAGGAAAAAAAGACTTGATTTATTGTGTCCACGTGTAGTATTTAGTTAACGAGATAAACATAAAATAGGAATTTATTCATTAGTTACGTAAACCTTGACGAAGAAGCTTGTCTGCTTTAAAACCGGTCGGTAGAGAAAAAAAAAACTGGAAAAGTGGTGGTAAAAACCAAGTTATTTAATTTATTTTATTATAAACCTTTTAATCTTTTTCAAAGATGGTGAATGGTAATAATATTTATTTATTCATGCATTTCATAATGTATAAACTGTTTTTTGTTTACTTTGCCCAGCTGTATGAAACAGTACTTATGATTTTTTTGTTGTATTACTGTAGAATGTTTTATTTTTTATTTTTGTTTTTTACATTTATTCTTGAATTATTTAAACTTTCTACTGAATATGCTGTATAATTTTTGTTTTAATTTTTTTTACAAATCTTGGGTTTAAGGAAATTTATGTTTTTTTTAAATAAAATATATATATTAAGCCAAATATGCAAGTATTATAAATTTTTGTAAAAGGCAGATTTGCCGTTTATGTTAATAAAATAAAATAATGAATAACCACAAAGTTAGTGCTTCAAAAATAAACTTTATATCGGAAAAATGTGATTATTATACCAATTTCGTGTGTATTGTTTATTGTTAGTGAACCATAATCAATAAAATGAAATAGGAAATGATTCACTTGTAAAGTATGTCTTGATAAAGAAGTTGGTATAGCTTCGAAACTGGCTAATAAAAAATAAGTTGTTTTACTATAATTTTAATCAAATGAAATTTTCTTTACAGACATCCTGTATGTCAAGATCGTAAGATACAATATTAAGAAGTGTTTTTTAAAGGCTCGTGGGTGTAAAATAGGAAACTGTTAACCCCTAAGTGCTGTAGAGCACTCAAAGAGAAAAATAGTGTTTACGATACACGGAGAAATAAAAAGTAGATGAAAAATAATCTGGGAAGAAAAGGGTGTTAAGTTGGTCGAAAGGCCTTAAAATAAATGTGTCTTTGTAGTTTCAAAGGCTAACAAAATGTTAAAGTTTGTTTACTCTGTGTCTGAAGAACGATGAGCTCAAGAATATTTTTAGTATTGTTTCATAGTAGACATTTGGATTAGTCTGATACAACTTCTCTGGGAATTGAAAATTTTTTATTGTATACGCTTTATAAATCTATAAATTTAACGACTTCGTAATGTTAGCAATAAATTTGACAATTATATTGTCTTATATTTCACTTAAAGATTCTTCTCATCGTTTCTTTGAATCCCTTAAAATAAATATGTGTTTATGTTTTTCCTTTTTTTAAAAAAAAAATGTTATTTCTTTTTTATTTTATTTTTACATCTGAGCATGTTTTTCGTTCTTTATTTCCATACTTAATTTTTAATTACTCTTACAAATTTTCTTCATTTTTAATATTATTTCCATTTGTAAATACTCACTACAAACTACAAACCTTAAAATATTTTTTTTTCACTTAAATTTTAATTTTTAAACAACTTTCATTTATGTTTTCTTTTTCCTTCTCTTTTTTATACTTTCATAATTAACCTTACATATAATTGCTTTTTAATATGAAAACTTCACTGGTCCATTAGAATTAAGTCTAATTGTGTAAAATATTAAACTTTGTAACTGTACTGTATGTTTCCTGAATAAAAGAAAAATAAAATAAATAAAAATAAATAAAAATAAATAAATAACTACAATAATACAATGTCACCGTAAATTATAAATATATAAATTACTAACTGACCTGGCAGTAGTTGTTCTGCCCGAACGTTGGCTTGCCTTAGGAAAACACTTTTTTTTTGATAAGTAGGTACCTAGGTACTTTCTTGTTATTAAATTCCAAAACTGAAATTAGTTAATATTCAAATAAAACATTTAAGAAGGCACTTGTTTATGGTTAAATTCCAAAACAGAAAACAAATATTTTTTCAAATATTGCATTTTTTTTGCAAACGTCAAACTCCGGTCGTCTCACAAACAAAGGGGTGTACTTACGTAGGGATACGATTTTTAAAAATGTATTGAAATTAATATTATTTTAGTGTGACCAAAAATCCAATAACAAGAAATAAATGGGTAGAAATTATAAGGAATTTAAGGAAAGAATCTGATTGAGATCAACAAAAAACAAATTATGTTTGGAAACATACAAAAACAAACTTTTTTTATGCACAAAAAAACAACATGTTTCCATTTTTTTGCAAATGCATTCTCCTCAAATGCAACCCTGGTAGATCGATGAATAAAACATGTATGCTCCTTACTTCTTTTTAACATATTCGATTGAAGATTTTAATATCTACGAACACGCACAGCGCAAAGATCTATATTTATCTGAAAACCGCACGTACATCGGTTTAGCCGTTTAAGAGGAGTACAGTAACATCACACGTACAGAGGAATTATATATATAAAGATACGTGAAAAATATGAAAAAAATATGTTGTTTACATTTTGGCGGAATAACATATAGGGCATTACTGTCGTTTGAAGCCTTTTGGTGAAGCTTCACGGTGAAGTTAGTTGTAGTATTGCCCGATGTAAAAAGGCTAAAATGACACCATCTATCGAACAGAGAGAATTCATTCAAGTCCCTATTATAGTTGTGACTTAATTAAATTATTCTTAATTGTTGTGTATTTGGAACAGAACCAGAATAACGGATATCATGGATTGCGTAGCAGGACTAAAGTGGCAAGACATGTTGCCAGACAAGACTCCAGAAGATGCACCCCTAAAATTTTAAGATTGAGACCTAAGGAGAATAAGGAAAGCGTCAGAAGACCTCAAAAAAGATGGTCCAACGACATAACAGCTGTAGGAGGAAAAAATTGGCTGCAAATAGCAAACGACCGAGAAAAATGGAAGAATAGGGAAGAGGCTTATATTCAGCAGTGGAGGACAGAAAGGTGAAGAAGAGGAAGACGTTGTATAAATATAATATTTCTCTTTCAAAATTAAGATATTGGTCTCGAAGATGTTGCAAAAGCTATGAAACCGGCCACTGGTTATTTCAAATTTATTTTCGACTTGATAAGTAGTCTTTGGTGAAAATTCTGAATAAGTAAATTGAGTGGGAATAAGTCAACCTTGTAGCGTAGTGATTGGCGCATTTTCCTTCCATTCTTGACGACCCGGGTTTGATTTTTGGAGAATTGACGTGAAATATTTGTTTTCATAATGGTTGAACACTACGATATCTCATTATTCCTGGATTGGTTTCTGAAGCGTACGACTGATCAAGTTACCTTCAATGTGACGAAAATAACTTAGCTACGCTGCGATTGGATGCTATGTTCTATGCGCCGTTGGGTAAGGATAGGAAAATTATGATGCTGATAAATATTTATTTTATCTCACTTCTATGATTCTTGTTTTTTTTTCCACATTTTTTTTAAACTCTGTAATGTTTATATAGAAAGTAAAATGCCTGCTAGATATAAATATAAAATAAAAACAAAAAAGGGTGATTAAATATAAAATTTATAAAGTAAATATTTTTTTGGAAACGCGTGTTCCGAATTATTTGGCTATGTGTTGTTCAAAATTTTTGCCAACTTCTAATTTGCACTATGATAAAAATCCACACGGCCCGATAAAATATCAAATATTTGATTAACATTCATTGGATTACATTTTTCAAACAAAATTATTTATTCATTTAATGCCAGGTAAACGCAGTTACTAGTACACCATGAGGCCAACCAATCTCCACTCAATTTCCTTTTGCGGGATTTTTCCCCAAGGGTTGGTACCCGTCATGATCAAAGAACAACGACGCATGTGATTTTTGTCAACTTTGCAAAGCGATTTTTTTTTTTGATATTGAAAACTCGATAAGTACAAAAGTAAATCCTTCGATACTTGCATTAGTTACGTGCCTTTTATTTCAAATCTAGAATGCAAAGGCTTTGCAAAATCTTTTCAAGTTCAAATATAAAAAAATGGTAAATGTTGCGTTTTCCGCACATACGTCGTTGTTTAACGGTCACGATGCGCTGAATAAATTAAAATACATACAAAAAGAAGATAGAGTAAAAATTCACGTTCTATCTATTTTCGATTCGATTTCGATTCCTACTCCGATTTTTTATCTGAGAGAGCTCTTCCAACCCAGCATGAGCCATCTCTTCGTTCTAGTTAAATTCTTTCAATACCCATTCATCGCTCTAATTTTTCCACAACCTCTTTCAAGAAAAAGCTGCACGATTGTGAAATAATGCCAGAGACGCTCCTACTTTATTCAAATATAAACCACGATTGGAATGTCAGTTCATTATTTTAGTTTTTCCTTTCTCCTCTTTCTTTCCTTCTCACTTTAACCCTCTTTTCTCTTCTAAGTATTATGAAGATATAAAGATAATTTCTGCTTTTAAAAAAGATAACACATTCTTGTATTCTTCAAAAACTAAAATATTCTAATATACTTGTATCTACATTATATTCAAATAGCACTTATTTTCTAAAATTGAACAGTTTGGGTAGATACAAAAAAATTGCCTTAAGGCAATATCCCCGCACAAATTTGTACATATAAATGTTATTTCAAGTGTTGAAATAAATAAAATACTAAATAACGTAGTGAATGTCAATCCACCCTTATTTTACTGCGTCTTGTGGATTCGAACAATATGTGTGAAATGGGCCTCAAGGAGCGCATTACATTGTTCATTATTGGGGTTGATTATCAATATTAAATTTGATTCCACTCATCTAGTAGGAACTCATCTTTAAACATTTAGACGTAGTCACAATATTATTAATTGACGGATCGGTTCACTTTTTATTTAAATACTAGAGTACTTTTACCACTTTGGGAATTCCGATACATCAATTAAAACTTTTGTTAAATCCGAAGTTATAACAAGGTTTACCAAATATTTCTGTAACCTTATAACAGTGAAATCGAACAAAAGTAAAATTCACAATCACACCCCTGAAAATACACTATTATTTGTCCACATTTGGCTATTTTGAGTTATAAAGGGGTTTGCTAGTTAAGTTTTGAGATAGACAAGTATAAAACAAATATTTATATTCGAAAGCTCTTTATTGTTTTTCAAAATATTCTCCTCGAAGATCAATACACTTTTGCATTTGAACCAATTTTCAAAGCATCTTTTCCAGTCCGATTGAGGTATCTCCAAAACATGTGATTTGAACGTATCAACTGCTTCTTAAGACGTCGAAAAACGTTGATCTCGCAATTTATTTTTCATCGATCACGCAAAGCATCGATTTTTTTCTGACACAACAGCCAATTTCGGACGACCTTCACGATTTTCTTCCTATATCAAAGTGCAATCATTATTGAATTCAGAAAACCAGCAAAACACGGTGGCTTAAGATGGCGCTTGATGACCAAAAGTCGCAGCAAGTTGATTGGCACACTGTTGTTGGTTTAATCCATGTTAAAAGTCATAGAAAATCATCGCACAAAAATGTTCACGATTTAGTTCTTACAAAATGAATTTTCCAAGCATCTGTAAACAACACAAATATCACTCGTATGACAAAACGTCATAATTACGTTTACCATTTAAAATGACAAACTTTACGATGACAATGTCAAATTTGACATTTTCACACTAGTGTTGCCATATCTCAAAACTTAAGAAGCAACTCTCATAAATGCAGAATAACCACTTTTTTTTCATTTATTCTTAACATATACCTGTTTAAGATGGGTCCGATTAGACCCTGTAGCATTGTAAATTTCGATTATGTAAAAAAATATTTTTTATACGTCATTTTTCTTCAACAAAACTACGAAATTTTACACAAAATTTTTCCACACTTCTTTTCATGATTCACAGCATATTGTGATGAAAGAACAATACTAAATAACTTTTAAAAATGCCCAAAAGCGACATTTTAAACTGGGTTTAATTTGCCACGAACGTATTTTTTTGAGCCAGTGGGATTAAAGAGTTAAAAGAACACTGACGTATCTCCACGATGTTTTTGAGCAAGATTTACCACAAACTTTTGTATTCTTGGAAATCAACTGAGTAAAATATCGCGCAGAAATCTACTGTTATTATTATGCTACAGTATTTTTCACAAATACAAGTATACATTTTTTGTGTCGAAATTTTTTTTTATTTTTTACTTTTCTAGACTTTTAAAACATTACAATGGAACAGTCTCTTTTTCATTTCGCCCTATCTTAATATTTTAACAGTCAAATAATGTCAATAAACATTAAGTTAAGAGCATAGCATAATATTTTTATTTTTGCTTTCCAGCAAATTGGTCGATTTAGATATACGAGTACCACAGTACTCGAGGGCAAGATATACACCATTGTAAAATAACCGCCACATAATGTAACCGTTAAAATTTTAGTTTTGAAACGTTATTCAAATGAAAACATTTACTATTAACATTAACAAACTACAACAGGGATGGAGAATACCCCAAATAAGGGAATATGGAAGTCAAGACATTTACAGGGCGTATGACCTGTCATTAGCTGGTTTAAGTGGCCACTTTACACACGGTGTAACATTCACCATTTTGCCTATGTTTGAACATCCAAATTTCTTCAATTCTTCCATCTGTTGATTTTAGTGAAGTTAAAGAGCTGAAACCTTTATTGTTGTGAAAAGATTCATCTGACTGAATTGTTTCACATACTAGGCAACGCCTGAAAACAATTTTTCAATTTTTAAACTTCTTCTTGGACCAGTTGGTTTCATTACAATATTTGAGTTTGTCCAAATGTTTATAGACAAAAGACTGGATTTCACCCCCTCGGGGGTCATTTATTTATATTTATTTATTGAGCTTTTTGTACATAATGTTATTTGTACATTGGCAGGCTTATTGCCAAATGGAAATTTCTTCCAACCAACCAACGAAATAATAGTTTTATTTTTATAATTCAAGTTACAGAACATATTCAATATATATGTTATTGGGCCAGTTTATTTTAGTCGTTGATAACCGTGTTGAAAAATAGTAAATAACTGCGATAGGGTGGACCACGACACGTCCTTTGCATACATACCTCGCTTCCTTCAAATTTATATATTTTTTCCCCATTACATATCTATCTTCAAGTATTTGTTACATTATTTGATCATGCAACATCTTTCTTAGTATTTCTGATTTTCTGCAAGTATAAACATTTACATCATAAATCTTTTTACGTACATTCCCTCAACAGGTCTAAACCAACTCAGCATACCTTTCTTAAGTGTGTTACTTGTGCTTATCTCAATTTTACGATTCTGCACTCCATTCAGTCACGATTCATAATACTTAATCTAAAACATATGATTCATATTTTATAGAGAGAAGAGCCATAAATGTCAGGGCCTCTATGCTAGCGAGACGCTTCTTTCAATGCAGTAACGAAGTGAAGAAAATCATCTTTACTTCGTCTTTGACGTCCATCTATACAGCGGAACTTTTGAACAACTATACGCAAGGAGCGTGGAATAAATTGAAGATCATGTATAACAACTCATACAGACAATTATTCGGATTGCCGAGGTACTGCAGTGCCTCTGAAATGTTAACAATAGCTGGACGAATAAACACCTTCGCTGCCCTGCTTCGCCAAAGAGCCTGGAGCCTATGGGAACGCCTAAAAAACTCTAATAACGAAATTCTCCAAGCCATTGCAGGGTGGATCCATTCACCGTTGTTCGAGCAATCGCGCGATATGTTAAGACCACCATAAGTGCTGCAATATAAAATTTTATTTTATGTTTATATTTATATTTATTGTTGTATATATTTATAAGTATGTTCATGTTTATATGGTAAAATTAGCTCTGCACTTTATAGCCATTTTACTGGAATAAAAGAAAAAAAAAAGCATTACATTTGTGGTCAACATTTTATTATTTGTTAGTAAAAAATAAATGTAGCCATGTTCCGAATTTCAAAGTTAACCGGTTTAGATACGTACCCATCTCTTTATCAGGGCATGAATTATATTAACATGCAAGTAGTAGTTACATAAATATATGAAACTAACTTGCTGATCGGACACATGCTTTAATACCTAACAATATCATGCTCCTACGGAGCTCTTACAGAAACTAAAAAAATACTGTTATTATTTAAGCGAAAACTTTAAAATCTTTGAATTCATTTTCGTTCGTGTTACATTTTAGCGACTTAAAAGCTATTTAGTGCAAAAAATCGCAACTGTGCATCCGTAAGTAATGCACTTTTTTTAATCGCTTTGACGTGATTAAATTTGCAATGACTCCAAACCGGATAAAGAACTTACTTCCACTGCGAACCGCTGTGAATTTTTTACTTCCGGTATGCTAATAAGCTTCCGGAACCTTCTAGGGTTGAACTCGGTAGACAAAAGGATAAAAAAGAGAGAAGAAAATGGAAGGAATTGCCTTTAGCTGGTGAGTTCTCGTTTTGGAGCTGGTGCTTTATGTAGTTTTATTCTCTTGTTAAGTTCCTGTGATACAAAATCTAAAAGTAAAGGGTATTTAAAGTAAGTTAAGAGTGTGATGTTTAAGTTTCTTGATACGACAATCGAGTAAGAAGTGTTTTAAATTGCCGAGAATTGAATTATTAAAAAAGCATCTTCAGTAACTCTTTTAGTATATTTTTATGACTTTATTTATTTTTATTTTTATTTATTAAGGACAAACAACAGTTGTTATATAAGAATACAAAATATTAAAAAATAGTACATACATCCAGTTAAAGTTTTTATAAATATAATGAGAGAACATTTTACACAGTAAAGAGAAAAATAATAATTGTTTCAGCCAGATGAATCTCACCCACGTGATAAAGGTTTCTGCTCTTTTACTTCACAAAAGTCAACAGATGAAAGAGTTGAGGAAATGTGGATGTTTAAACATGGGCAAAATGGTGAATGTTACACAGTGTGTAAAGTGGCTACTTAAACCAGCCAATAACAGGTCATAAGCCCTGTAAATGCCTAGACTTCTATATTACCTTCTCAAAAATGTTTTCCCGCTCTGTTGAAATAAATTTAAATATGAATAACTCCCGAGGGAGGAAATCCAGCCAGTCTGCAAGCATTTAGACATATTCGAACATTGTTGGACTAAAAATAAGGATGAGGCTTCCATTTAAAAAAAAAACAGAATCCCAAAATTGCATTATGTATAAAGGTAAAAAAAATGTTTGAAGAGATGTCTGAACGTATTTAGAGTGAAAAGAGTTTGAATAAATTTAAAAAGAAATGTTATGTTTACTGTAACTTGATGTAAATATATATGTTATTAAACGAAGATTAAATTTTAGTTTTTAAACTTATTATAATTTGGCTGATTTAAAAAATATTTTTTTGAATTATTTACTCACGTACCTACCAAAATAACTGTGTTTAACTTTTAATTACAGGTAAGTATTATTTTTTTGTTTGTAAATCTTTATGCACAAGGAATAAGTACTTTGGGGGAATAAGTACTGTTTTTTAATGGGGAGATAAGGCTTGCACATATTCCCTTAATAAAAGAACATTATGTTGTTCATGTTTAAGAATGATTAACAATATAATATAATAAAAAACAAAGATTTACA
This sequence comes from Micrasema longulum, assembly GCF_059751315.1. Classification (NCBI taxonomy): domain Eukaryota; kingdom Metazoa; phylum Arthropoda; class Insecta; order Trichoptera; family Brachycentridae; genus Micrasema; species Micrasema longulum. Next base: position 536,333 of record NW_028277446.1, read on the forward strand.
ATATAAAAATGTATGGTGCGCATTTAGCAGCTTATATTAATTTTTCGAGGAAGATATAAACAGTGACGTTAATTTATAATAAATAAAGATTTTTTTATTTATTCTCCTATAATTAAAACTACTATAAAACATTATTATTGGTAGTGAAATATAATGGTAAGATGCGAATAATCGATTATATGGACGATTCGCCCCTGCTTGGTAGCTAGTAGTAAACAGAAAAGTAAGTTTATTTCATATTGAAATTGAATGGAGAACATTTGACGGAACGGGATATGGAAGTCTTGCCATATATTTATTTTTATTTGATTTGTAAAAAAATAAATAAATATACGGAGACATTTACTGATGTGAGATTTTAACCTAAAGTGTAAAATCCAGTTCTTGTCTAATATAATTTGGACAAACTCAAAAACTTTTTTTGTTTATTTACTATTCATTTATTTATTTTTTTAAAAATGGACACAGGTTTATTATTTCAGGTCCCGACTTGCTAGCGTGTTTACGCAAGACCTACCTTTTTACTTGTGTTTTTTTTCATTAAATAATGCTTAAAAATTGATTAATTTATAATTTGAAAAACAAAAAAAATATTATAATTTAGAAAAAAAACAAATATAATATATATTAATACATAAGTAATAATTAGAAAATAAAATATGAATTTTAATTAGAAAACATACCGATAATAATAAAAATTGATAAATAAATAAAAATCAGAAAATATACCATTTATATATATATTTTTTAAAATGTAAATGACAAAATGTTAGAAAATGCGATACAGAGAGGAGTTTAAGCTTTACTATTATAAGTTTATAAAAAATAAAATAAATAAATACACATTCTACCATTTAAAATACATGACAAAATACTGAAAAATAGGACCACACATAAATGATAGGAAAAAACATTATAAAAATTGTTTTCTTCTAAACATACTTTTTTTTTTTACAAAAATAAAGGTTTGTAAGGAAATTATGCAACTAATTGAACATTTGGTGTTTTCAAACAATAATAAGATTTATTGAAAACAACTTAAAAACCTTTCTAACACTATTGAAATTATTTTTGATAAGTTAAGCAATTTCACAACTTTTGAGTGCTTAAAAACCATTTGTCCGCACCATAACAGAGAACCCCAAAAATCACCATTGTAATAATAAACCGAGGCTTTACATAAAAGGTTTTAGGCCGTTTGAAATGGGGGGTTGCAGTTCTCTTTCTGGGTTCCGTAGGATATGTAAAAGAGGATTTCACGCTACAACCCGACCTGTAGCTTTGAGGGATCGGGAGTGTTGACTCTCATGGGTAAACGCAACCTAAATGTGGCACGCAATTAAAGAGTAATTTAACCTTTATTTATCCGGAAATAAAGAAAGATTTTTATTCGACGTTTATTCCAAAAACTTTTAAGTATTTTTGCCAAGGGAGATGGAGAACAAATTAAAACAAACTAACCATTACACAGTTTTCCCGTAGGAGTTGTTAGAGAGGACAGAACGCCTTATCACTCTATCTTTGCATACTGACCTCGCGTCCTCTATTTTTTTTATTAAATATTGGTTTTTATTATTTACTCAAATATTTAAATTTTCAGATTATTTTCAAAAAGTTGTAAATAACTTGTGCTAGCAAAACAAAAGAGTTTTGGTAGAGTGAGATTTGAACCTCGGAGCTTTGGTCTGTGAGTCTACAAAACTACCACGGGACCACAACCACATTCATATATCTTTTCATGCACGCACGTTGATTATTCTGACTCTTGACATGTCTATTTTTAAGTATTTGTTGGATTTGGTCTCGCCATGTCTTTCTCGGTTTTCTTGGTTATCCGCATTTCTCAGAATTCGCATCGTAGATCCTTTTAACCGTTTTTTGCTGTCCATTCGCTTTACACGTCAAAACTTACTCAGCATTTTCTCTCTTTCGTGATTCTCTAGGTAATGCTAGTCTCAGTACATAATGCACAGATCTAGACATTTGTGCACCAATCGTTAATCGTTACTTATTTTTTTGACCTGTTAAATAAAAGAGTTTTGAGATTATATTTCCATTGTCACGTCATTCCAATATTTCTTTAATGCTTATTTTTCAGCCATTTTTCAATGTATTTTTTTAAAAACGTTTTTGTTAATTTAAATTTAATTATTTAATAAAACAAAAAGCACAATTTTGGAAACAAATAACTCTTGGACCTTTAACCAAATGCCGTAAATGATTTTGACAAATGCCTTCAGCTACATAGCGCAAGGACAGTTGAACGTAATTATACAGAAAGCAGCCAGCCATAGAAAATGAAACTGAGATAATAGCCATTTTGTAAAAAAAAAAAATTATAAAATCTACACATTAGTTTTAATGTTTTTGACTTTAACAAACGATAAACAATAAAAACATAAGTTTTTTTTAAATATTACAAACAAGAATCTTATTGTGTTTTTAACCACAATAAGAACTCTTTATATAATCACTTTGTAAAGCGCCCTTGAAGTATTATTTTACGAAAATGGCGCTATAAAAGTCATCCATAGTTATTATTATTATAACCAGTTTAAAAGACTTTTAAAGAACCATAAAATTTTTCTAGATTTGTGGGTGTTTTCTGCAAACTGAGAAATGTCGTTTTTGTGATCGACACCTTTTTCCGGAGGTGATTAATACAGTTTTTAATATGAAAGCGGTCTGGCTGTTTTTGGCAGAACATAGAATTGACCTTACTTCACCCGATGACATCAATATCTCATTTTTCCGAAATTGTGGACTGGCTGCTTTCTGCATAACTACGTTCAGTTAAGATTCTAGTTCTTCAATTACAATGTAGAATTTCAGCCCTACGGGAAATTGGATACAATATTCTTTTTTTTATGATATATTTTGTTGCCCTTTAATAATAAGGAATATTTTAATGTTTTTAAATAAATTTTATTTTCTTTTTTAGATACTATAAATAAAAAAAAAACCTGAGAACCTTTAACATAATATTTTCTTTTCTCTTTGTGTTACACAAACATATTAAAACTGTCTTTTTATTATAGGAGTTAAAATTCATAAAAAATTCTTGTATACCCACTAACAGGCCATGCCTTTGTGGAATTATTTTGTTCACTATTTTTACTGTTAATAAGTATTTCACTTCTATGTAATTATCCTTTATTTTTTAATATTCTGTTTTGCCTCTTATGTAAACTGTAAAATACAAAAATATAAAAATAAATACTAATAATAAATGTTTTCTTGCGCGCGGTAAAAATTGAAGCATTAAATTGTACATATATATAGTTGGATAATTTATATAGCGCCATTTTTGTGAAAATCACCTCACGGCAAGGTTTCCTAAAAAAAATAATTAAAAACATTTTAATGAAAACGGACTACTTTGAATGTCGTCACTGGTTCATTTGAATCAACCTATGATATAAGAGCTATAGAAGATTTTCGGTTTGCTTGCCATGGGTGGACCAATGGAAAGAACTGAATAAGAATAAGCGGAAAAGAACCTCTGACGTCACACGCGGAGTTGTTTCAGAAATTTAAAACTTTAAAACGTCGCAGCGCTGATAATACGATATAAAAAAAGATTTTTTTATTCGGCTCATTTTAATAATCAATTAACAAATAAAAAAAAACTTCCTCCTTGTGATAAAACAGATAGAAGCTAGATAGATAGATAGAGCTACAGAGCGCTTGGGACATATGAAATCTAGCCCCTATTAACATTATTGAAAAATTATTATTTTTTTCAATCGATTAAAAAAAAACCTAGATTACAACACATTCTGCAATTACAAAGCCCATAGAGGGTAGGAAATAATTTCAATATTCAAGTTCCTATTAATAATTCAAACATCAAATAACTTTAAATTTCTATATGTGACGTTTTTTAAGACTGTTTTTATTGAGGATCACGGGATTTTCCTATCTAACTTTGCTTTGGTTTGTACAAAGAATGTTTAACCTATCTGGACTTTGTAAAGTGATTAAAAGAGCCCCAATGCTTTCCCTGTAGTATTCCCATAAAGACTTTTGCAGTCGTTTTGCCAAATTTGTGGTTTGACTTAGCCAAAGAACTAACTTAAATAATGTCCCAACCTTTTGCATAGGTAATCCGTCAGAAAAGGTCTTATGTAAGTAGACTAAATAGAGACTGAGATATGTTTTATGGAAATGACATATTTATATAAGTCTTTTTATTTATTTAACTTTTTGTACATAATGTTATTTGTACATTGGCGGGATTATTGCCAAACGGCAATTTCTTCCAAGCAACCAATAAAATAAAAGTTTTATTTTTATTATTCGAGTTACAGAACATATTCAATCGATTTTTTTTTTTTTAAAGCTAAATATATATCAAATAAGAAATAAACGTTTTTGTTTATAAATTACATTTAATCAAAACTATTACTCAATGGGAAAAAGGAGAAAAGAAGAAAGAGGAAAAGGAAAAGGAGGAGAGATTAAGGAAGAGAAAGGAGATGTTTCTTCAGACGTGATTTTATCAGAGATAATGTATTAACATATTTAATGGCAGATGGGAGATGATTCCACAGTCGAGCCGCATGGACACTATATGAGTTAGAGAAGAAAGAGGAATTGTGGATGGGTATTAAGAGAGTGCCTTGAGAATTAGAACAAAGAGGTAAACCACGAACTGATAAGCGTTGATTTTTTTTACGCAGGTATATAGGAGCGTAGAGGAGATTAGGACTATGAAATACATTAAATAGAAGTGAGAGGGAGTGATAGTCTCTCCGCTGTCTAATTTTGAGCCATATAGTCTTCACAATTACAAGCGTATAATTTTGTCGCGTATATCATACCATCGCGTATCTCAATTTAGTCACATATTTAGAAGAATCTAAAAACATTATTGCGAGATAAAATTGAACAGTTTTGACAAATAATTGTTGTATTGTAGTAATTGTAGTAAAAATAAGTAAAAAAAAAAAAATTCATAAAAACTGGCTAAACCACAAGACCAGCTTGTCAGCGGGTTTTTACTTTCATCATAAATCAATGTAAATATTATTTATACAAAACTAAACAATTATATTAAATCAACTCATGGTCAAAATAGCTTTGTCTTTGAAGGTGTCAAAAATATAGTAATTTCTCCAATGAACTAAAAACTATTAAAAATAATAAATCGATAAATAAATTTAAAGTTAATCTAAAGAAAGTTTTTGATCACGTGAAATAACTACATGAAATTTTAATTAGTATAGATGTATTATTGTTTTATGTTTTTCTTTATATATCCTATGTTTTTATTTTGTTTCTCATGTACTCGTATATTAAAAATTATATGAACTCTTATAAATAAACTACTACAACAGTATAAGTCACTCTTTATGCACAAGAGTTATTCCCTTTTTTTGGAGAGTTACAGTGATAACATTTACTAGATTTATAAAATAGATCTAAAAAGAATTTTTTAAAAACTTGTACTTTTTATGAAATTTATTTATAAAAAAAACTGTTCCATTAAAGTATAGCTTATGTTATACTTTTGTTATTTCATTGTGCGTTTTTTAATATAAAAAATAAAGATGTACATAAATGAATTAGAAACACAAATACGTAGTGTTTATAACTGTCTGAACATTTTGTTAATTACCTCAGTTTTTTAAGTTAGTCTTCTTTGTTTATTCTCAAATGTAAAAATATTTTTTAAATAAGTTTATTGTTACGTGTTCTCTCATGGGTAAGGTCACATTATTTTTATTATTAATCATTGTTTATAATAGAAAATATATATATATATAATAATTAAATATATATAATAGCAGGCAACAACAGTTTATTACCACGGAGCGATGCGTCATAGACACGCGAAAATAGTGAATAATAAAACAACACATCTTTTGAACTTTTCAATTCTCGTTGTACACATTTTGACTTAAGCTTTTATTTACCTATCCATTCTTCAAAAAATTGGAAGATACAGGAAGAAATCGTACAAAAAAAAACTCCTTGCATTATTTGTGTAAAACAGAAGCGCCGGACGGGCCTCTGAAAGTAAAAACAATATTGATAATATTTATGTTTATAAAAGAATATGAAATTAGCTAGTGTCCGTTAATAAAAGTATATGGCCACTTACCGATTTTTTATGTCTACCGGTTTCGAGACATACTCGTCTCTTTGTCAGGACAGTGATCAATATAGCCCACTATTTTATTTGAAAAATCAACCAATCGGGTAAATTTAAACCTGATTCCAATTTTCCTTCTCAACCTCCTACCGATTCCCCAACATACCACTTATTATTATCAACCTAATTTTAATGCATGTTTAGGCGCGTTGATGTTCGCTTCCCCTTAAACTCTGCGTGTTATTTATGTATTTTTTCGTTAGTACGATGAATACTACGGTGATGATAACGGGGTAAGTCTTTTTTATTATTTGCATGTTGGTGTAGTGAGGTCCTGACGAAGAGACTTTAACGTCGAAGCCGGTATACATAAAAAGTCAATAATTGGTTGAATATTAGTTAAAATTTCAATTTTTTTGATTTTGACCATATTTTTGTAGACAAGAACTGGATTAAATTCCCTAGAGCTGTCAATATGAACATATTAAAACAGAGATGGCTTCCCGGAAACCTAAAATCTATTGTAACACATGTTGACGTTGTAATTGGTTGATTGATTTGCAAAAACTTGTGACATCGTTAAAAGCTGTTCATTTTTATTCAAATCATTTTTAACATATTTCAACAGAGACGAAGAACATTTCAGAGAGGGGAAAATTGAAGTCAAGGAATCTTCAGGGCTTATGATCTCTCATTGTCTGATTTAAGTGGCTACTTTTCACACTGTGTTACACTCACAATTTTGCCAATATTTGAGCATCTATATTCCTTCAATTCTTCCATTTATTAATGTTTGTGAAGTTATAGAGTAGAAGGTCAGATGGAATATAAATGTTTAAATAGAAGCAAAATGGTAAACTTTACACAGTGTGTAAAGTGGCGAGTATGTAAAAGCCCTGTAAATGCCCAGACATCTGTATTTTTTTTTCTAAAATGTTCTTAATCTCTGTTGCATTATGTTCATTAGTCAAAAGGTTTGACCGTGAACGTGAACAGATGGAGGATTTGAGGAGATATGGATGTTTAAATATAGGCAATTTGTTTTTTTTTAAACATGGAATTCCAGAATATTCTATCTTGCTTGAGGTAACTCGATGTAACATTACCGCGTATAATGGAATTTGGTAGCACAGTCTTTTAAGAGTGATTAACTCAGTGTGTGTATATTGAATCCAGTTAACGTACTATATGTCGTTCTTCAATAAAATAGCTTTGTACTGTCAAACGATATTTGGCTTAACCCTTTATTGCCCAATGTTTTTTTTTTCTAAGTTAAATTGTATTTGAGTGTATGTTTTCTGATAGAAATATTGGGAAAAATAATGAAAAAAAAAGTTTTTTTTTAGTTTTAATTTCACATTTTTGTTTATGTGGATAATACGCAACATCGGGCATTTAAAGGTTTACAAATACAAAAATGTAAGAAAAACAAGAAATAACGTTAAAAGATGCTGAAACAATTATAACTTCATTTAAAAAAAAAACAAAGAACTCACTCTTTGAACTTAAGCTAAGTTATACTTTTGACAGAATATGCGCAGCTGTCTTTTTGTTTCACTTTATCGAAAAATTGTACCCCATTGGCGACTTTTTAAAATAATTTATAATGGCTAGTGTATAAGAAATAAAATAAACTAGTCACCGAGTGATACATATGTTTAAAATCAATTTTATATATCGATAATCTGTATGTAGCAGATCGTCTATATTGGACATTGTAGGGTTATGTAAAGAAATATTTTTTTGTTGAAATTTCAATCTAAAGAAAAGTCGATTTGTTGGCGAAAACTGATAAACTATTAATAATACTATTGGCTTAAGGGTGAAAAATAAAAAGGATGTACAAGGAGTCTACTGGGCGCTACTTTCAACACAACACCCCCTGGTGACTGGTTCTTTCTGTTGAGGAAAGTTTAAGAATTCCAAATGAAAGTAACAAGGAAAACTTCTATCCGGGCGAGATCAACAACAATGGATCTGTTATTCTTGGAAACTGCTGGAAATTTTTAGCTGTCTGTATGGAAATGTTGGGATTAGATTTTTGTAGCGTAAAAACTAAAACTTTCAGTAATACCAGAGTAACAAGCGATGTAGTAGAAAGTGTTCAAGAATAGATGGAAAAAATTATAAATACAATTATTTTCTCAATGTGAGAATTTCGCATTATATTGCATATTTTGACGGTAAATTTGGGAAGGATCGATAAACACAACTTTATTTAAACATTGGACGCGTTTGTCAAAAAATTCCTCCACAAACCTGCGACTCTTCCTTCACAAAACTAGCCGCTACCGGCTAGGCCACAACATTAGAGCATGACGCGGATACGTTGGATCTTTGTTTGATATAAAACAGAGAAATATATTGGAGACAAAATACCTGAAATAAAACATTTTCTTTGTAGTATGTGAATTTAATACATAAACATAAATCTTACATGTTGAATACTTGTACATAATTCTTTAATTTCTTTAAATATATTGAATAAACTACCCCTTTCTACAAATTTCTAAGACTTCCAATATAAACAATCTAAATTGGCAAATCTATGGGCGGGGAAAACAATGAAATAAGTAAACTTCATAAAAAAATAAATATATTTATTTAGTCAACTTTTAGTATGCATCTATGTTCCCACGTGTTTTAAAACACGGTAATCAAATAACGTTATTAAGGATAGTACTGATACGAACATCAAATGTTAAAGATCTGGGCGTTAGATTTGTGAGCACTCTGACATTTCATGAACACATAGGTCAGTGGTAATGCATTGAAGATGTTAGGATTTGTTCTGCGTGCTGCCAGGGTTTTCAAAAATACCTGCGTACTGAGAACTCTTTACAAATCCTTGTTGCGAAGTAGACACGAGAGTGGCTCGATAATTTGGGGGCCACATGAACTGAAGTATTCTCTTATGATAGATAAAATCCAAAAGAAGTTTCTGAGATATCTCTACTTGAGAGAGTGCGGGTATTATCCTTGGCTCTTCCCGACCGAGTTTCTCCAGGGTATGCTTGGCTACAACAGTTTAGAGACTAGGAGGAATGTGTATTTGACTACACATTTTTTTCGATTGTTGCGCGGTATGATCGATAATTCTGAGATTATGATGAGCATTGGTTTGTATGTTCCTGATAATTACCCAAGACAGCGTCAGCATAGATTGTTTCATACTCCGATATTCAGGACCAACCTGCCCATGGGTATGCTTGTTGGAAGGGCTACCACTATACTGAACATCATCGCTCTGGATATTAATCTGTTCCATGTACCCGAAGGGGTTTTCCGGAGCAGGATTCTCCTACTACTTTGACATGAGTCTCTCTCGTGTATTTTTTTTTCTTTTTTATAATATGTACATATTGAATAAATGTTTGTAATGTAAAGGTTATATTTAAAACAAATTGATTAAATTATCAATTTAATTTATCACACAAACTAAATTTACTAATTATCGGCTAAAAAAAACGTTTTCTCGAAGAATAATCTTTCCTAACTTTATGCCTTGAACGACATTATGTTGAAGAGTTATCACATGACTTTGTATTTTTGATTATTCACAATGATCCAATTCCTATAAGTATGGAAAAAAATAGAATATTCTTTCAATGTTAGATTTGATTCCTACAGTGTTTGAGACACAAAAAGCTGTCTCCTGAAAATTTAGGCATTTTGACTTATGTGGTTTTCCCCCCCGTCCATAGAAATAAATAATTACTCGTCATAAAAACTTTAAGTTATAAAACCACTTCATCTAAAATAAATAAAATATTAATCAAATATATTTTTTATATAGATATCAAAAGTTGGGGATTTAACGATAACAGGTGACAATTAAAACAATATGGCGACGCGTCAAAGATGAAATCTTGAAAATAGTTATCTGGGCCCGTTTCTTCAAAAATTTTGAGTTTACCCGTTGACTTCCTGGATCATCGGGTTGGAGTCAGTTTGAGGTTCATCAAATGATGCTCTAGCACTAAGCCATAACCTCAATGTCAGCAGCTTCTCGGACGACATCAGAAGATTAAAACGATTCCATGTGATTTAAGTTTTGGATAAAGATTTCCAGTCATAATCTATTCAAAATGAATCCGTCGGACTATCACACCAACGGTTTGTGTTACAACATTTCATTGAAATGATAGTCAAATATATATCCGAGTTTGAAAATATGTATTTGTTAAAATATATATAATATACAAATATACAATCAAAAAGGCTCCATAAATTTCAACCCAAGATTAATGGGAAGTTTTTTTATTTTTTTATATATATATTTGGACCCCTGTATTTAGGAGCCTTACGTATCATATACAAGGCTAAGGTACTTGGAAAAAATCATTTTTGTTTATCTTGGAAATGGGATGTTCGATCACTGATTTTGGTTTATTACCTTTATTAGTCCAATCGCCATTGTTGCAAAGTTCAAGAACAATCGCGCGTGATAACTACTTTTAACTACAGGGTGGATATCTGATAAGGATTTTCCATCTTTCCTGCATTCTGCTTCAAGATTATGGCGTTGTTAACTGAAAAATGGGAACTGAAATAACAGATGTTCTATACTCTGTGAAGAAATATCATCGCATGGACAATAGTCATCATCAAGATAACTTCTCATAGCTCCATGTCCGGTAAAAAATTGGGCCGTTTAGAAAGTACTTTGGTGATGATGACGGAAGTTTGCTGCATTAGCCAGTGTTGGGAAAAACATTTTAGTGATTGTACCTGTAACAGAAAGGTTATAGACAGTGGATCTTGCTACATATAAGTCTCATACGCCAAAATAGCAGCCCTTGCGTTGAAAATTACACAAGTAAGCAGTCCGTTTTTGTTTACATTCTGTCAATGACAGAAAAGCTTAGGTTTCCGATTTGTCGATAGATAATCGGCATAGAAAACAAAACCCAGTGATTAGTTGCTTGATTATATTGTCTGTGGCGGTCATAATGTGATCGTTACAATATCTTCTCTATAAAAGTTATCCATCTTGACTTATATCTACTGTTTTACATGAGCATAGTTAAGTAATAAGCACTTTATGACAAATAGTGGAACAAAAGTTAAGATGATGGTCAAACTTACAGTTACAAAAAAACCCTTTTTTTAAATAAAAAAACATGTGTTTTTAATCAGAGCTATAGGAAATTGGATATAAAAATGTTTTCTTCATACCCTTTCCGCACTTGATGGTGCATAGGGCATTGATACCTACATCAATCGCATTGTATCTTGATCATTTTTGTTACATGAAGGTAAAATGATCAGTCTTACGCTTCAGTTACCAGTCCTGGGACTATGGAATATTCTAGTGCGAAAACACCCTTTTAAATCAATATTTCATATCAACCATGTCCGGAATCGAACCCAAGACCTCTTGCATGGTAAGCAGTCACCATTACTGACCATTACACTACGAGGCCTTACACGCGATAAAAAAAAGCATTTAATTGTGCGGCGTAGTTTTTTCAAAATCTATTAAAAGAATAATCAAAATAATTTTAGCGAAAATGAACTACTTTGAAACATCATAGGTTCAGATGAACAATAACTAATCAATTTTACCGTCGTTATGTATTGTGATAGATTTCCGGTTTCCGAATAGCCATATTTTTTAACGCTTAGTGTGTTTTGACAGGTGTGAGGTTCTCTTTATAAATGTCAGGAAAACTCACCGACTCACGTCACAGGCGGTAAAATTTAAAAATTACAAAACTGAAAAATCATAGCCGAGATATTACGATAGGAAGAAAAGTTTTTTTTTGCCAGGTTTGATAGTCCAATAAAAAAAAAAGAAATGAACCACTCAACTTCTTCAAGCAAGTTTTCTGGAACGGGCGTTCATGTGAAGGGATGCAATCTACCCCGATATATCGGATTGGCACCGTTATTGAGCCCTCTGCCCTATAATAAAACATACTTTCAGTTATATGAAAAGAGACCGCGATAAGCAAGTGTAGTAAAATCTTTTGTTAATACGAAATGGTTGGTTTGATTTACCCAGTTTCGTAACAAGGTAGCGTGAAATTAAATGAAAAACTTACTTACATTGTTCTGACATTTAATAGATAATATGATGCATTCAATATTTACAAAGATGTGATCAAATTAGGTACAATACTGAGTGAATAAACCGTCGCACTGGTTTAAATGATGTGGGTATTTGTACGTTTTTAAGAAAGAGAAAGAGAGAGTATAAGCCAACTGAACCAAAGCAGACCGAGGACACGCAGATTCTGGCGAGCCTCGATCGCGCGGACGTCGTGCAGTTTCGGCATGTCTTGCGCGATGCTGCTAGTAGCAAAAATACAGTGAAAATACAGGCCCATACAGGCAATAATTTTATGTATTTAACCAAAGGTAGCCTCAGATTATTATTCAGCGACTCAAGGGAGTTTTTTTTAACACAGTATGTTAAAGGTAACAAACAATCCTCCACGGCCGAACCGATTACAAACAAATAGATACTCCCTTGCTTGGAAGGAATCCCGAAGCCGCAGCCGGGCTATATTGGATGGCAAATGCTTTTAGTAATTTATGTATCTGAAGAGCTGCAAAGAGGCTAAAATTGCCTAGATAGAGAGGATTTATTTTTTCCATTTTTGAGATGATGTGAGCTAATTAATTCAATTCCTGCTCATAAAGTCTCCATAGAAAGAGTAGACAGATGAAAAAAAATTGTCTCCTGCCAGGGACTGTAGAATCCATATGGCTGGTTTAGATTCATTTTAAGACAACTTTGACGGAATTCTCCAAATACGTAAAAAGGCTAAAAGAACTGGTATGAAGTAGTTTCGTTCTTTCCGCAATATGTATAGTACGCCTGAAAAGCTCCAATAACGCGCTTTTCCAAGCCACTGCAAGGTGGATCCATTCACCCTTGTTCAAGCGATGGCGGGATATGTTAAGACCACTATTAGTGCTTCAAACATAAAATCTAAAAGATAATTTTGTTTTATATGGTAGAATTGGCTCTGCACTATGTTGCCATTTTACTGGAATAAAAAATACAGAAGTAAAGGCGATATAGGCATACTTAAAAAAAAATCCCTCTCTGTTGCAACAAATTAAGATCTAAATAACTCCCTTGAGTGGAAATCCAGCCTCTCTACATACCTTTGGACATACATAAAACATGTTATATTCATTTCAACTTACCAGGAGTTTTGTTGTATAGATTACGTGTATTTAAATAAAATATTCACTTACATATTAAATTGAGTTTATCACTAATTTTAGAAGTTCCATAATTTCGATAAAATAATGACAAATATAAAGTATATTGAACGAATTTAAAATGAGTTAAATTTATAAAAATGTTAAGTGTCAGTTGTAGCATTGCGTTTCACGTCTAGTACCAGCGCTAAACGCCGGTTGCCGTATTTTAGCGGCTGGTGCCGTGTTAAATTCGTGGGTTGGATTGCCTGACATTTGGTGTTGCCGGTGTCCAACCCTAAAAATTAAAATTATCTGAAAAGTATGGCCATCAATTTTGCGAGATCATCACATATGAAAATCCACCTCCCGTTAATTGTGAAACGGCAGGTATTTAAAAATTGGTTTGGCAGAATCACACACCCCATTTTATTTCTACCAACCTCCACAATCCATTTTTGATATCCTTATTAAACATTTTTTCATAACAAATTGTTTTACTGAACAGTAGAAGTATGTTAATTAACTTATGATAATGAAAACGAAAACGGCTTGAATATTATTTTGATTAGTTAATTTACTCAAAATTTTGGGAAATTTAATATGGTGTTTGTTGATCCAATTAATTTTGAATAAACATGATTTTGGGATGTGATTTCCGAGATGTCTAAATTGACTGCACGTTATAATTTAGAATAACTGCAAACTAATAACGTCAAAGTGAATTTATGGTTTGTGATGACATCGACATAATTCACATTAACACAATATGTGAAAATTCGGCGAAACGTTGTTTGGAGTAACTACATAAATTAATTAATGTTGATGTTAATAATCTATTCAAATACAAATGCAGATCGAATGTTTTTTTTTTTTTTGTAAATATATTATGACTATTTTCTTAGGTGTCTGTAGACGAAGAACCAATTTCTGTCTATGAACTAGAACCAGAACCTTGGATGAGTGTTTTTTAATCGATGGATTTGGAATGGTGAATACTGCACAGCGTGTAAAGTGGAAACTTAAAGCAGCCAATCAAAAGTCCCATGAATTCCTAGACTTTCACATTCGCTTCTCAATGTAAATTTAATTTATAATTACCTAATATTCATTGTTGAACTCGTGGTGTCATAGTCAGCGCGTTTGTCAACCATTCAATAGGTCTCGGGTTCGATCCCCGGCATTGTTGATATGAAATATTTATTAACTTCTGCGTGGCTGTGATGTCACACTAGCCAACATACGACATAAGACTTGATCTCTCTTATTTTTTTAAATGATGAATTCGTATTTTTTGTAATCTTCAAATAGACATTTTTACGAAAGTTAAATTTGTATAACAAAAAATATTTATCCTTGCTCTGCGAAGAATGAATGTCCGCTAATTGCATTTCCATAAAAGAGAAATATCTTGATTTGTAAAAAAAATTTCGATGAAATACTGTAGATTAACATAGTACAACAGAGATGAAAAACATTTAATAGAAGGTAATATAGAAGTCCAGGCATCTACAGGGCTTATAACCTGTCTTCTTCACAACTTTAACTTCACAAACATCAACAGATGAAAGGATTGAAGGAATATAGATGTTCAAATATACGCATAATGGTGAATGTTACACAGTGTGTAAAATGGCCACTTAAACCAGCCATTGACAGGTCATAAGCCCTGTAGATGCCTGGACTTCTATATTACCTTCTATTAAATGTTCTTCATCTCTGTTGTAATATGTTAATATAAACAGCTCCCCAGGGAGTTGAATCCAGTCTTTGTCTGCAGAAATTTGGACAAATTCAAGACATTGTTGTTAAATACAAATTTTTTTTTGCTACTTATTAACTAGCATAAAAAACATTTCAAATTTATAAATTTAAATTCCCGTAAAAACAGCCATTGAATTGGCTACGACCACAATTTCATACGTCACGATTTAGGTTTATTTTTATTTAGACCTGTTAAAGCAAAATAAATAAAAAAATCATAAATACGCCGGTCATATAACTAGTGCGCACTCCCGCTAACTGACAATAACCGACAGATTGAACGATTGTTTTCTTTTATTTTTGTCTCTTTCACACAAAAATCTTTTCACTTTTTCAGTGTTCTATTCTTGTGTTCTTTCGTATACCGTAAAAAAGTTTTACAGTGGTATTGGCATTACTTTCATTTGTATAATTGTTCTTAGCAAGGATAAATACTTTATGTATTAAAAAACAGTATATTTATTCAAATCATACTTCCCAAATCCAATAAAAAAATGACAATTTAAAAAAAGATTAAAAAAAAAAACAAACTTCCTCATTTAAATAAATAAGAGAGATGTATCAATTCTTGTATCCTATGTTACATCACAGCCACACAATAGTTAAACTGTTTTTTAGCAGAAATAAAATAGACGGCTTTGTTTAAATGAAGCATTATTCTAACTCATCAAGACATTAATTGATTGTACATTTAATTAAATAAATAATAAAGGTATGCAGAAATGAAATATAAACTTAAATACGTAGTGTTAAAAGCTGTTTTAACATTTCGTAATTTCTCTCTTTATGTTAAGTATTTTTTGTTTATTCTCAAATGTAAAAAAAAAATGGATATTGTTAAGTGTCCTCGGCACGGGTAAGCCTCAGTGAGGTCACAGCATTTTTATTAATAATAATTTATTCATTTATTTAAATGCCCTGTAGGCTTTTACATGTTTTACGTAAATACATATATTATACATATAAAGATAGACATGGATTTTACATAAAAGTAGCGAAAAATAAAAATGATTTTAATGTGAATAAGAAAAATCTTTTAAAAAATACCTTTAAGTTTAAGTATCAAATATATAGGTATACTATACATAAAGTAAATGAAGGGAAGTGGAGAGAACAGAAATATTTTTTTAAATATAAAGATAGACATGTATTTTACACAAACGTAGCAAAAAATAAAAATTAATTGAGAAAAGAAAGAATTATAAAAAAACATAAAACAAACGATTTTTTCAAATAAGTAAAAAATAAATGGAAATACGAGCAAAAAAATATTTATATTGCAGTAGAGAACACAAAAGTGCATGTTTTTGTATCAGTTAAATTAAAAGAATCTTAAAATTTGAAAAAATTAGCAAAATATTTTTTTAGAATACAGATAATTATAATTTTCTTAGTACTATGAAAAAAAAAATATATAAACCGAAAATATCAAAAATGATGGTGGCTGGATGGTTGCCACTTTTACAAAAATGAAATAAATCTGCATTTTAATAATTCTTTGTTAACTTTGCAAACTAAATTGTTAAGTGTCCTCGCACGGGAAACCCCAGTGAGGTCACGTTACTTTTATTATTAATTATAGTTTGTCAGTGAAAAATATGAATAAATAAAAAAATAAATAAAGTATGGTGCCGTGGAAAAGCTACCAGGGTTGTTATTCTGAACCACTCTCGCGGCACGAGAAAAGAATTTTTTTTGTGTATTTTGTATGTAAATATACGAGATAATACGACCACGAGAGCGTTCGGAATACCAGCCCAGGAGTATCCGGTTTAGTTTCAACTGAACTATTGATTTTGTTGATGATCCTATAAAAAAAGATAATCAATATCGTAAGAGAAAGGGATTTTTAAGGTCAAATTGCGGAGCAATCGAGCAAAACTTTCCGTTTGTCCCACGGGATGTTTGGGCCAAAGGGTATGAAATTTATGGACCCCGGGGAGAAATTCATAAAAGAAATTATACATTGAAATGTCAAGCAAAGTCTCTGTAAAAGATTTTATCCTTCGCTCTAACATCGTTTCTAAGGCTTGTGTAACATGGTGCAATAAAAAATGATACAATAAATTGCGCAATATTTGAACAGGAAAAATATTGTACATGTATTTATATTTAAACGTAGCATGGGCATTTTGTAAAAAGTAATAAGTCAAAATTACTAGTTTAGAAATATTATTGAGTAAAAATTTGTTAGGTGTATAATACATGGCAATACGTGTAAATAGTCAAATTAATACTTTGATTTACTATATTTTTAAGCGGTGCGTTCAGTTTTTTTAATTATATTGAATAATAAATAACCAGTAATGTTTATTACAGCCGTTAGCGGAGAAATGCGTATATTGGGTGCGTACTTTTACAACACGGACTATCTCTTCGTTTTTGTAACGAGAGAACCCTTTTAATACCCTGTCATCGCTCTAATTTTTTGGCCTCCTCTTTCACAGTAGTAGCTGCTCGATTGTGGAATAATCTACCCACTAATCTTAGAGACGCCCCTTCATTATTTACATTTAAGTCAAGATTGAAATGTCACTATCTAAATATTTAAATTGTTCCTTTATCCTTCTTCTTTCCTTCCCACCCCCTCTCCTCTCTTCATAGTATAGTGTTTTTTTTTATATATATATATATTTATTTTTGTTAATCTTTGCTTTTAATTTTTGTATAAAATTGGAAGATTCAATATGTCCATGTATTTATAATTTTCTCAAACTGAACGGTTTGGGTACAACAATATGATCATATACCAGTGATTTTATCAAATTGAATGGTTTGTGAAGGTAGGAAGAAATTGCATTAAGAAAGTATGCACGCCCTTATGCATATGGATATAAAGTGTTCAAATAAAATAAAAAAATTATAATAAAAAAAATAAAGTCTACTTCATGTTTGAAATGAAAAAATAATAAGGCAATAGATAAATAATAATAATAGTAAAACAATAAAAGTTTCAAACAATTTCAGTACCCCTTTTCTCAATTCCACTTAAGGTTTTGAAACGGACTTTGTCATAAACATCACTATCTTTTCCACTTTATTGTTCTGGTTGTAAGGTAGGGCATATAAAAGAGTTGTTGCCATAAATGGGACTATCGCTCTTATAGTCAATACAAGAATGTGTTTTTAGATTATTTATGGTGGATACCTTTGCTACACGATGTCTCAAAACTTAAAGGACCAAAAAATTATTTTCCTACTATAAATATATAATATATAATATTTTATTTATTTGTTAATTTATAATTTTACATTGTTTGTATTCTTTTTTTATACATAATAATTTTCCCTCTCTGGGGTGTCCCGTGCCGAGTGAAATATTTTACAAAATGTGAAACAAGCCTTAGATTAGCTATTTAACAAAGTTAATATAACAATAACAAAACAAAAAACATAATTAATCCTATTAACCTAATTATCATTAACATAAAAAACAATAAAAAACTAAAATAATCATAAAAAACATAACCAATTTATATAGACCAATATAACAAATTTCATAAACAGTACGCACATTTTACCTATTTGGCTTGATCCACTCATCGATCCGTGCGCAACCCACCTCTACTATTAATTTCTTAATAGCAATTTTATATTGTTAGAACTTACTAATTGTTCTTATGGATAATGGGAGTAAATTGTACACTTTAACCGGGTAGTACGTTGTGTTTATTTTTTGACAGAACGTTGTGTTTATTTTTTTATTTTTTTGCTGCATCAGGGTGGAATATCTAGTAACTCTTGTACTTGTAACGGAAGGTAGAGAATAATGTTTAGATGCATATTGTAACTAAGCTTTTACAGACGGTTGTTTTAGAGATTTGACATTAAGATTTTCAAATATACCGAGGGAGCTAGTTCTGATTGGGACTCTTAAGATAATTTTTATTAAAGGTTTTTGTTCAATAATTATTTGCTTGATCATATTATGTATGTTGTTTAAATTTTTTTAGACTGGATGTAAGCTAAATAACTTGATACTTTGTATAACATTCGTCAATCAGCCTATGTTTGAATATTCATGATTTTTTTATTATTTCATTAGTTGATTTTCGAGAAGTAAATAAGGTGAAATCTCCACCAGCCAACGGTGACAAAGTTTCCGTATAAATCAAAAGGTATTTACAGAGATTGTAAAACGTAATTGGCTAATTTAAGCGATCACTTTACTCTCGGTGTAAGATTTGTGATGATAAGCCCTGTGGATGCCTAGACTTCTTTATTCTCTTCTCTTAATTTTTTTTTATATATGTTGTAATATTTAAGTTAAATCAAAGTTTAACTTTGGAATGAGCTACCTCTTCATGTAAAAAATACAATTTCCCTGGCTATTTTTAAGAAACGCCTGAAATATTATGAATCATTCCTTGCTGTGTTTGTGTAATCAACTTACGTATGTACTATATTTTTAATAATTCTTATTTTATTTACATTTTTAGATCTTAATTTTATTATGTAATTTGAATTATCTTTTTTTAAAAATGTTTTCTGTAGATATGAATTAAAATTTTCGATTTACTTTGTTTTATTTTTTATCTTGTTTTGATAACATATATGAGCACACACTATTTATAAATGTGTTCATTTTTTTTTCCTTTATTTAAATCATATTCAGGTAAATTGGTATTCTTTGATTTTAATTGTATTATTCTACTCTATTTTCTTATTTAAAAAAAATTATATTTCTTTGAACTATTTATATCTGGTTTGGTTCAGTTTTTTTATTTTTAATAATATTTTTTAAAGCATCATTTTTTAAACCAAATTTTTTTATGTCTGTACTCTTTTTATTTGATTATTAATTAAAACTTATGTCTGAGCACCCGATGACAAACTATTATTGAATAGTTTATCTGGACAAAATATATTTTAAAACTTTGTTTTTTTTATAATGTATTGATATTGTAATAATGTGTATATTTTATTGAATAGAGACTACTTGAAAAAAAAAACAAAAAGTAATAAAATATATCCTCAGAACCCATTATTTTTGTTATTTTCATTCTTTCTCAAATACAAAAAGTAATGAAATATATCTTTAGAACCCATTATTTTTGTTATTTTTATTATTTATCCTGAATCCTCTTACTGTCTTTTTCCGAACTCATTGGCCATTTTTAACGAGTTGTAAATAACTCACTATTAGAAAATGGAATAAGTTGCGGTAGAGTAGGATTCTTGGGAGAGTATTCTTTTATAAAAAAACTTATATCCTTGTGACGCCAAGCCAATTTGAACCACCAAAACCCTCGTTATTAAACCCGAATCTCAGAACAAGCGTAGGCTACCAACATAAAAAGTATGGTTTTTTTATATGAAATATATCTTTGACTAGATATGTACAAAAAATGCGATAGGTTAGTTAAAAAAATAACGAGATATTCTCATTTTTCTTCGTGTACCCGAGGAATAACGCTGATACTGAAAAGGTAGAGTTTAAAATAATTTTATTATTATTGTGTTGGATGCTCGGTTCCTTTGACCTCGGGACTGTAAACAAGGCCTGCCCTTCATTCAATCAAATTCAACAATAGTCCTTTGTAGATATTTGTTTTTTTTATTTTAACAGAAGCTTTGACGCATCACGAGCAATTCCAATATGAAGTCTTGTTTGAACACATCGGATCCAGGTTGGATAGCTTTTTTGTATTAATTAGATAATATCGAACATAATTTCGCTCCTTGGATTTTATCATCAAACTTCAGAATAACTACGACGACATTGCGTTGATGGATTCAAGATTAATTCTTATTGTTGTATTTTGGCCATTTTATGTTAAAATAACACACAAAATACACGTTTCACTATAAAAAAGTGGATGCTTAACACCGCATTAAGTTGTATAAGTATCGAATCGATATAGATTACTAAGATTTAAACAGATGTAATCGATAGTCAGGATGATGTAAGGATGATTTTTATCCCATTAAAATTGACAATACAACATAAACAAGTACAAAGAAGCCCATTTTGATAAAATACAAGATTAGATTTGGTTTTTTGACCATCTTGAAGCGATAAACAGGTGTAAAAGACTTAAATTTATTGTACTCACGTCTACATTTACGCTTTCTTTCTTGAGCAATTACATCGCTTTGGCCGGGTGATCACGTATTTTTCTAAATGGGATTTGGAACTAACTTCTTCGTTATATTTTGATTGAACAAATGACGCGGTTTCTAACATTTTAGTTGCCAGATTCGGGAGCGATGTTTACAGACACTACAAAATATACTTTCGGAAACGTAAGTATTTGCGCGATGCTTAAAAAACGGGGCAAGATGAAACATATTCGTAACAATGCCTAGTCTTTCACATTCCTTTTTGTAAAGAGTTCTTCATCTCTGTTCTTGTAATATGTTTATGATATCAGCTCCCTAGGGGGTGAAATCTATTTCTTGTCTACAGGAATTTAGACAAACAGACTCAAAACATATAAACCACTTGTTTTCTAAATCATTTGAATAAATCCCTAGCATTTGGTGACAAAGAACATTTTTTATCTTAAATTAAAAAAAATAAAAAAAATTAAATTCAGATCTTTACATAATCACTTTGTAAAGCACCCTTAAGGTGTTATATAATATAACTAGCGTTTTGTATGTTATCCATAGTAATAATTATGATAATAATTGTAAAAACAGTAAATTTTTCCTGAACAATAAAAACATTTAAAAAATACTTTGTTTTATTTCAGTTTTGTATCACCGTGTTTATTCTAGGATAGAGCTTTCACCTTAAAAAGGATGTGTTAAAAATAATGGATATTGAAAACAGGAAACCTTAGAATTTATGTTTACGGTCAAAGGGACTTTGAGTCCTATGCAATTAAAACCTACAACCTGCTCCTACTGTTCACTGAACCAATAAGTAAAAAAAATGCTAAAACTAATTGGACAATAAAAGTGGATAGAACTAAAGTAGATTATATCATTCGGCCAAACAATTTTATTTTTTGTGCTCCGTTTGTAATACATTTTGTAAATAAACAACCTTTTCGAGAGTTCTTTGCTGTTTTTTCTCTTTTATTCAGGAAACATTCAGTGCAATTTCATAGTTTAAGAGGATCCAAAATTTAATTGAATTTATTCACATAACTAAAATGAGACTTAATTCTAATGGACCAGTGAAGTTTCTACATTACATTCAATGCTAAGGTTATCAATTAACAATTTTTATAATTTCAAGTATAATTATAATTTAAAGTTACCCAAAAACAGTGGGTATTTTTTTTTGTTTAAAGTTATTTTTCAATATGTATTTTGTAGATTTGTTATTAAATTATAGTATTTTATAGTTCCTGGACTTAAAAAAAGACGCGTCATCGTATCATCGTACTATCGTACTTCGAAAATAATGATATCAGATTACCACCCGTGTAAGAGAAAAAAAAGAGAGAAAAAAAACACTTGATTTATTGGGTCCACGTGTAGTATTTAGTGAACATGATAGAAATAAAATAAAAAGGAATCAATTCATTAGTTACATAAACCTTGACAAAGAAGCTTGTTTGCTTTGAAACCGATCGGTAAAAAATAAAAATGAGTGGTTAAAAACAAAGTTGTTTTATTTATTTTATTATAATGAATAACCACAAAGTAAGTGCTTCAAATATAAACTTTATAAAATAAATTTCAATCAAAAAAGTGTTTTATCTACTTCTTGACTTCTTCAAGCGCCGCGTTCCAGAACCAAAATGATGATACAACCATCATCACAAAAATATATTATTTGATGTCTCCATATCTTGGCTATGATCTTTGTCCGGAATGAAAACCAATATTAAAACTGGACAGGTATCGTTTCTACCTTAATTAAATTTCTGAGTTACCGGTTTCATTTCGTCACATTAAAGGGATATTTCCTGTTCAAACTGTTGAAAGATCGTTATCTTGGTTTCCTTAATGTAAAATTCACAAAATTCTAAGGGTTGATTTAATGAATACAATTTATCATTTATTTTTAGTTGAACCTGGGCCGCGATTATAATCGGAAGTTAAGAACGTCATACGTTCACAATGGTGGTTTAGTTGAAGATGAATTTTCCAGAGCGACCAGAAGTTTTCAATCGTTCTGAGGTGGCAATTTTTTTTATTTAAACTTGTTAAACATACAAAAAACAAAATATCAGTAAATTTTGAACTTTATTAACTGAACTTTAACGAGTTTAATCGAGTTCAATATAAAAACACTACTGGTTTCAGGTATTTTGAATTACCCATCAAATTTACCTTTTTTTATTTACTTGAAACAAATCACTTTTTATTTACAATAATTGAACGTAGTTATGCAGAAAGCAGCCAGCCATGTGAAAGTGAAACTGAGATAATAGCACTTTTGTGAAACTAGTGAATGATCAAATCTACAAAACAGTTGGAATGCTTTTTCCTTTGAGGAATGATCAAAAATGCATAGTTTGTTATTTTTTTTACAATACAAAAAAATCCCTATGCATTTGACCAGTTAAATATATACCTAATAGCCCTAAATTTTTGGTTTTGAAAATCAAATGTTTCATAACCAGCTGATTTTTCGCACATTTGTTTTAGATGTGGTACTTAATTGATACTCAAAACTTCCCACCTTTCCTCCGCTTGCGTTTTGAGATATTTCATTATATAGATATTCATTAGGGTTTAATTTATTTGAGAAAACTTGGTTTCTGGCGGCATTAATCTTCCCATCAGTTTCTATACCGCAATGTTATTTTAGTGATTTTCGCAAACTGAAAAATGTCATTTCTGTTATCTGTACCATTTTCAAAGGGTGATTATTACATTTTCTTGTGGAAAAACGGCCTGGTTTTTTTTAACAGAACATAGAATTGATCTTATTGGACCCGATAACACCAATATCTAACTTTTTAAATTGTGTAGTGATAAAAGCAGGTGATAGGAAGGAATGGAGACGTTTGGAAGAGGCCTTTATCCAGCAGTGAGAACAAGGCAAAAGAAAAAGAACCTCCTAGAATTTTTCTGAAAGATGATTTTTAAAATATGCTTTTTATAAGTATTTTTGACCGGAATATGAAAAAAAAAAACATGTTGGTAGTCTATTTTTGATGTCGTCGTTTGTATTTGTCATGTATTCGGCCCGTTGCGCGTCGCCAATGCTATGAACCAAATTGCCTCAATTGCCTCTCAATGCCTTAGGTGTCAGTCCAGCAAAAATAAAATATATCACCCTGCTAAGAATCGAATCCAGGACCTCAGGCATACCAGTCGATTTCTAAAATTCACCATTCTGCCTATGTTTAAACATACTTATTTCCCAAATTCTTCCTTCAATGTATCACAGTGTGTAAAGTGGGCACTTGAAATGGGTTTAGAAAAAAAAAATTGGATATAATGGAAAAATGTTTTGAAACATAATATAGAATAAAATTAATAAAATGTTGTTAGCTGGTTTAAGTGGCTACTTTACACACTGTGTAACATTCACTATTTTGAACATCCATATTTCTTCAAGTCTTCCATTTGTTGATTTTAGTGAAGTCTATTATTATTGTCCAAAAACATTTGGACAAACTCAAAATATTGTTGAAAAAGAAAATTTAAAAAATATCCCGAGAAAAAAGCGACATGTTTGGCACTGATAATTGCGGTGTCAAGATTCGTGATGATGTTCTATAATAATTTAAACAGTTACAGAGAAAGTTCAAAATTAACATGAATTCTAACGTATTAGAGGCGTGGCGAATACAATGAGCGTTTTTGCGGGAATCCAAAATTATAAATTAAAAAATATTTTTTATGTACAATAAGTAGTGAAAATATGTTTTTTTCACTTGCTAGTATTTTAAAGAGCCTTATTACGGAAATATTGAAAAAAAAATAGTGATATTTTCCTTTTGCCAAAAGCCCTGTAAACGTCTAGACTTTGATATTACCTTCTCAAAAGTATTTTCTTTTTTCGGTTGAAATAAATTCTAGCAATACTTGTCTCGTTTAAATTTTTTTGGCGTTGGTATAAAAATACAACATTCTTTTAGCTGTTTCATTGAAATTACTCTTGACACATTTCTTAGAATCCTCCGTGTGTTAAACACTTACACGACTACGCAGTAAGAGAAAGATAAATAAATAAATATGTTATGACAAAGGTCTTTATTGAGTTAGCTGGGAGGGTCCAAATGTTGACAACTGATAAGAATTATGGACCCTTGAGGGTGATTTTATGACAAATCCTCTAGAAAATCTACCCTTACACGTTTTGTTTCACATTCTACAAAGCACAATAGTACTTTAAAAAAAGCTAGAGTAAAGCGAGTATTTTTAAACTGTGCTATTTATTGCGTTTGTCTAAATGGCCTAATCCTTACAAATTATTTAACGGACATATATTGCAAAAGGCATCTTTAACAATTTTAAAAAGGGACTTTAAAAGTCTAGGCATTAACAGGGCTTATGATCTGTCATTAGCTGGTTTAAGTGGCCACTTTACACAATGTGTAATATTCACCATTCTGTCCATGTTCGAGGAAATGCGGATAGTATGGTATAATGGCTAATTAAACCTGCCAATGACAGGTCATAAGCCCTGTAAATGTCTAGACTTCCATATTCCCTTCTCAAAAATGTTTTCTCGCTCTTGATATAATATTGATTTAAAATCCTCAAATATTTATTATTTCATGAGTTTTATATTTTTTTAATATCATACATACATGTATTGAGTACAGAGACACAGCTCATAGTGACACAACCGGTAACTATCCATGTCCGTGAACTTGCCCCGATTCGCTAGAAAATCCGTGTTCAGTCGGGTCACTTGCAATGTTTTTATAAACATACATATATGCAAGCATTTATACATAAATATGTAATCACACAAACATATTCATTTTATATATTTTTTACCTAAATAAATATATAAAATTAGTAAGTATTATCATATTACATAATATCTGGTTGACATATATTTATTTATTTTATTTATATGATCATACAATAATTGGTCATGCCCACATTATTTTCACCAGTAAATCCAGTTTCTGCCATATGCGAAAAAATCAATAACTCATTTGAATATTTTCGTCTAATTAAATTTACTTGGATCACCACAGAGAAATGCCTCTGGTTGTTTTATTTTTTAAATATATTTTTATTATTTTTAAATCATCTAATACAACGTGAAATACAAACGAATTACAATTCCAGGTGTTACTAAGTTTTAACAGCTCAATTTAGGATTCAAATAACATTTTTTTTTAAATTGCATATTTAGAACAACAAAGAAATAAAGAAATTTCAATATCTTTTTTACTAAATATATAAACCAAAAAACTTTTCCAACACAAATACAAGGAACAAATGAAAATGTTCTTAAGAATGAAGGAAGTGGTAAATCTAGGACTAAGGGAGATAAGGTCATCAACATCACATGCTACGCAGACGATGCAACCATAGTGGCAGAATCGGAAAGAGATTTACCACGCACATTACACAAGTTTCATCTAGCATCTCAGAATTTTAGCATCTGAATATTTTTATTTATCAAAAAATTACATTAATAATAATATAAAAGGCCAATTTAATTTCAAATTTCATTGGTAAGTTTGACTTTTTGGTATGTAAAAATTTACGATGGAGGAATATTTCGTTATTATGTTTGTTCAATTCAAGGTTTCAGCTCTTTGACTTCACTAAAATCAACAAATGGAAGAATTGAAAGAAATATGGATGTTCAAACATAGGCAAAATGGTGAATGTTACACAGTGTGTAAAGTGGCCACTCAAACCAGACAATGACAGGTCATAAGCCCTGTTAATGCCTAGACTTCCATATTCCCTTATTTAAGGTACTCTCCATCCCTGTTGTAATTTGTTAATCTTAATTACTCCCGAGGGGGTGAAATCCAGTTTTTTGTCTATGAACATTTGGACAAACTCAAATATTGTAATGAAACCAACTGGTCCAAGAAGAAGTTTAAAAATCGAAAAATTGTTTTCAGGCGTTGCCTACTATGTGAAATAATTCAGTCAGATGAATCTCTTCACAACAATAAAGGTTTCAGCTCTTTAACTTAACTAAAATCAACAAATTGAAGAATTGAAGAAATATGGATCTTCAAACATAGGCGTAATTACGAATGTTACACAGTGTGTAAAGTGGCCACTTAAACCAGCCAATGACAGGTCATAAGCCCTGAAAATGCCTTGACTTCCATATTCCCTTATTTGGGGTATTCTCCATCCCTGTTGTAATTTGTAAATATTAATTGTTGGACTCGTGGTGTAATGGTCAGCGTGTTTGCCTACCATTCAAGAGGTCTCGGGTTCGATTCCTGACCTTGTTTAAATGAAACAATTTTTATAAGGGTGTTTTTACATTAGAGTATTTAATGGTCCTGAACTGGTACCTTTATTTTTTTATTTTTTATTTTATTTATTTATATATTATTTACATACGTTTTAGTTATTTTTAAAACATTTTTTTTTTACAGGACTCACAAAGCCAATGAATATGGCTTGTCGGTAAAGATCCTTTACAAATTATGATACGATAGTCCTACATAGCTGTGACCTGAATCGTAAGACAAATTATCTTTCCTTCATGTAACAAAAATATCAACATAAGATGCGATTTTTGTACCAATGCAGTGCCCTTTGCACCATTAGGTGTAAAAAAAGAATGATAGTGATGATGATTATTTAAGTTTTATGGCTGTAAAATTTCCATCGTAAAATATGGTCGGGGAAACGTTCGACAAACCGAAGATTTTCATCTTCAAATTATTAAGAAATGCGGGTACCCGTACTTGAACCAAGTTTTCAGCATAATGTTTAAAGTTTTAAGTTCTCGCTGTACCCACTGTCAGGCTTTTGTCGAATTTATATAATATAAAATACTTTGAAAATTGTCGTTCGGCCCGTTTCAGTCGTATTGGCCGATTTAACACCGGTCGCGGAGGTATAAATCCACACTGCATGTTAAAATTAAGGTGTATTTTTTAACGGAATTTTAGTTTAATAAAAAAGCAATATAAAGCTCTTAAATAAATAAATCAATTACTACCGATATTTCAAGTAAGCAACAATTTTTAAATATAATAGTAGAGACTTGTGTATTAAAAAAAAAAAAAAATCATATTTAGAATAAATAATGTTACTTTATTTTGTTTAAATAATTTATTGACAATTCTTGATGAAACACCATTGTAATGATGTAATAACTTATATTTACATTTAAGTTACTAACTCAAAATACTTAGTTTACTTCTATAATTCTGTATAATTTTTACTTAAAAAAATATTTCTGATTATCTTTTTTGCATTGTATTCTTCAGAATTTTATGATTCATTACTTATACCATTTTTTTCTAGATTGTTATTCAATTGCTTTACATGTCATTATATTTTAATCTAATTAAATTTTCTTTGTATTTTTATTGTTAATTATTATGGCTTTACACGGGCATAGCATAAAAAGCCTTAATAAGTTCATTAATATTTAAACTTGTGTAATTTTGAATGAATAAATAAATTTATTTGTTCGACCAATTAGCGCTTTCACCCCCTAATGGGCACCTTCAGACTGGTAAATATTACACATATTATAAATATGTAAGGGTAATTTAAATAAAACTAAACATTATCTGAAGTGTACCTACAGTTAAGGTAATATAAGTTTTATATTTCAGATAATATTTAGTTTTATATAAATTATCCTTACGCTTTATAATATTTGCTAGTCTGAAGATGCCCATTAGAGAATGAAAGCGCTAATTGGTCAAACAAATAAATAGAAGTGTACCAAGTACCAAGTGTTTTTAATTAGAAACTTAAATATAAATAAGTTAATACATCATCAATTATGTACCTACATGTAATTTTCAATACTTTTTTAGGGTTGAATTTGAATAATTAGTAAATTTGTTTTGTCGATAGTAAATTTATTAATTTATAATAATTATTCCTTTGGTAAAAAACCAGGTTGTGGTCCCGTGGTAGTATTGTGGACTCACGGGCCAAAGGTCCGGGGTTCAAATCCCACTCTACCACAACTCGATTTCCATTTTTCCAGCACAAGTTATTTACGACTTTTCGGAAATGGTCGGAAAATTAAAATATTTTAGTAAATTATAAGAACTCAAGTAATTACACTTACAAAAAAAAATTGGTTTCAATTATATTTATATCTATTTAAGTGCTGTTATATGCTTGTCCTTAAATGAGTTTTTTCCGAAAACCCATTTGGAACAATATTTTTTAAATGCACATAGTGTACGTTAACAATTTGAAAAGGACTTTTTTTGAACAAAAGATTTATAATGCATAAAATAATAATTATACTCTGACGCATGCGGCATATTCATTTGTAGTCTTTTAAGCCATCTTTATTCCGACGTATGCGATATACTCCTCAGTTTCCTTTTTAGTTCTCTAAGTTAAACCTTTACGGACTAGTTTTAAGAAAGCATTATTATATGCTTTGCTTAACGAAAATATAGAAATACTTTGCTAACTTTTTTTACGTTAAATGTTATTCTCATTTATTTCCGTATTTTTGTATTTAGCTGTCGCGCGCAGAGTTTTTAACTAGAGCAGGCAGTGGAAAAAATAAAGTACCATATTTTGATATTGATATGGATAATGACAAATCTAGGCAGACAATTTCCTTCTCACGTCACACAAGTGAAATTTTCACAATTCTCCCTAAAATTGTACAAGTTTGGATTTTGTCTAAAGGGAAAAGACCATTGCAGGAGACTGCTGCGGAATATTGCATAGATTTATATACTTTTGAGAATGTTGTCCAGATGTTAATTAAAATTTAGGTAATAATTAATAATTTTAGTATTCATTAAGTATGCTTCCACTTTCCATTATGTTGTATCATGACTCAACTAAGGGCGCTTGGCCTCATAGAATTTGGGATACGTTATTTTTTTTGGTGATAATTATGTAGACATATGAATAAATAAAAATTAAAATAAATAAATACAACATGTTAAATACAACATGTGGCTTGAAGTCAATTGAAATTTCCTAAGCCACGTCGAACACCCAAAACATTTAGCTACATTTTGTGGTTTCGTTCAAAACTGTTAGGTTAAAAAATACTTTATAGGAGAAACAATATAAACAGTTTGTTTATACACAACCTTGTTAGCCAGACAAACTGAACGTAGTTATGCAGAAAGCAGCCAACCATAGAAAAGTGAAGCTAAGATAATAATACGTTTGTGAAAAGATTGAATATTCAAATCTACACAACAGTTGGAATGTTTTTGATTCTGACAAATTATAAAGAATGCATTAATTTGTTTTTTTTTGTAATACAAACAAAAATATTATTACGAATATACCAATTAAAATTATGTTTAAAGTACCTCCCGTAATATTTTTTAAGTGCTGTGAGTGTTTTCTGCAGATTAAGGAATACCGTTTTTGTGATCAGCACTATTTTCAGAAGGTAATTTTTACAGTTTTTGTGTATAAAACGGCAAGGTTTTTTTAGCAGAACATAGACTTGATCTTATTGTTCCCGATAAAATGAACCAATATTTATTTTTTTAAAAATTTTGGACTGGTTGCTTTCTGGATTTGTATAAGATCTGAAATATTAATAACAAGAAGTTACACTCTATACCACCAATTTATTTTGTCAGAAGGGATTTACAATATATTTCAAACTGGTCAAGGGTCCTGCGTGTAGATCAAACAAAAGATCGAGAAGAAATGCAAAGAGCAATCTGCTTTTAAGTGTCATATAGAAGTGTCGTATAGAGTGAAGTTAGGTTTGTATCAGGTTTGCCAACTGAAAAGTCGTTCCAGCGTTAGCAACCTGATAATGTTTATTTAAGTACTTCACTTTCCGCTATAATGGCGTACATGTCATCTTCTTTTGTTAGTAATACATATCGTCGAAAAAAGTTTAAAAAATAAAATGCTTTAACACATTTAATTCACCTGAACAAATTTCAATGTTTTTAAATTCCATTATTCTTTGGCAAAATAAACACGCGTCAATATTTCCGACCGTATTATTAAATTATTTATTTATATTTTTACAAACTATAATTAATAATAAAAACATATGACAGATTCATCTATTTGAATTATTTCACCTACATATACCTACAACTAGGTATATAATATGTACATCTATATCATTTATATTACAAAACGCACAATGAAATTAACAAAAACCTAACATAAGCTATACACTTGTGGAGCAGTTGATTCAATATTGGTTTGGGCGAATGAGACAATCCATTTTACTTCTACCTAGCTCCACTATCTATTTTTTATGGCCTTTTTAATCATTTTTCCGTTACTGATTGTTTTAATAGATAATGGAAGTAGGTTAAAGATTGTAATTGAATTATACTCAAAATCCCTTTGTCCAAAAGTGGTATTAGTTTGTTTTTGTTTAAGTTTTCTTTGTGTCGAGGATCTAGTGATTATATTATTTGTATGTGATGTATTATAGGGGTTATGTCTTCCATTTAAGTAATAGTAGTTTTTGAATCTGTAGGTGAGTATTGACATTTCAAGACAAGAATCGATTTGACATTTCACCTTTGATCGAGTTTAATTGCTACTAAATGAAGAAACCGCAAGATGGCATATACTTCTTTGTTTATTGCACTGATTATGATTTATTAAAATTAATTCTTATCGAAAAGATGACACTTACTATTCATAGATGGCGCTTTTATGTATTTTTTTATTGAAAAATGGAAATTTTACGTTTATTTACATTGGAAATTTTACAAAATTTCGTTTGCATAAACTTTACACTATGTTGATCGTACCAAATATCAAAACAATATAATTTCAGTCTTTTTCACAAAATGGTGTACGAAACAAAAAATAACATATCTAATAGTTTGTTTTGTACACCATTTTGTGAAAAAGACTGAAATTATATTGTTATGATATTTGGTACGATCAACATAGTGTAAAGTTTATGCAAACGAAATTTTGTAAAATTTCCAATGTAAATAAACGTAAAATTTCCATTTTTCAATAAAAAAATACATAAAAGCGCCATCTATGAATAGTAAGTGTCATCTTTTCGATAAGAATTAATTTTAATAAATCATAATCAGTGCAATAAACAAAGAAGTATATGCCATCTTGCGGTTTCTTCATTTAGTAGCAATTAAACTCGATCAAAGGTGAAATGTCAAATCGATTCTTGTCTTGAAATGTCAATACTCACCTACAGATTCAAAAACTACTATTACTTAAATGGAAGACATAACCCCTATAATACATCACATACAAATAATATAATCACTAGATCCTCGACACAAAGAAAACTTAAACAAAAACAAACTAATACCACTTTTGGACAAAGGGATTTTGAGTATAATTCAATTACAATCTTTAACCTACTTCCATTATCTATTAAAACAATCAGTAACGGAAAAATGATTAAAAAGGCCATAAAAAATAGATAGTGGAGCTAGGTAGAAGTAAAATGGATTGTCTCATTCGCCCAAACCAATATTGAATCAACTGCTCCACAAGTGTATAGCTTATGTTAGGTTTTTGTTAATTTCATTGTGCGTTTTGTAATATAAATGATATAGATGTACATATTATATACCTAGTTGTAGGTATATGTAGGTGAAATAATTCAAATAGATGAATCTGTCATATGTTTTTATTATTAATTATAGTTTGTAAAAATATAAATAAATAATTTAATAATACGGTCGGAAATATTGACGCGTGTTTATTTTGCCAAAGAATAATGGAATTTAAAAACATTGAAATTTGTTCAGGTGAATTAAATGTGTTAAAGCATTTTATTTTTTAAACTTTTTTCGACGATATGTATTACTAACAAAAGAAGATGACATGTACGCCATTATAGCGGAAAGTGAAGTACTTAAATAAACATTATCAGGTTGCTAACGCTGGAACGACTTTTCAGTTGGCAAACCTGATACAAACCTAACTTCACTCTATACGACACTTCTATATGACACTTAAAAGCAGATTGCTCTTTGCATTTCTTCTCGATCTTTTGTTTGATCTACACGCAGGACCCTTGACCAGTTTGAAATATATTGTAAATCCCTTCTGACAAAATAAATTGGTGGTATAGAGTGTAACTTCTTGTTATTAATATTTCAGATCTTATACAAATCCAGAAAGCAACCAGTCCAAAATTTTAAAAAAAATAAATATTGGTTCATTTTATCGGGAACAATAAGATCAAGTCTATGTTCTGCTAAAAAAACCTTGCCGTTTTATACACAAAAACTGTAAAAATTACCTTCTGAAAATAGTGCTGATCACAAAAACGGTATTCCTTAATCTGCAGAAAACACTCACAGCACTTAAAAAATATTACGGGAGGTACTTTAAACATAATTTTAATTGGTATATTCGTAATATTATTTTTGTTTGTATTACAAAAAAAAACAAATTAATGCATTCTTTATAATTTGTCAGAATCAAAAACATTCCAACTGTTGTGTAGATTTGAATATTCAATCTTTTCACAAACGTATTATTATCTTAGCTTCACTTTTCTATGGTTGGCTGCTTTCTGCATAACTACGTTCAGTTCGTCTGGCTAACAAGGTTGTGTATAAACAAACTGTTTATATTGTTTCTCCTATAAAGTATTTTTTAACCTAACAGTTTTGAACGAAACCACAAAATGTAGCTAAATGTTTTGGGTGTTCGACGTGGCTTAGGAAATTTCAATTGACTTCAAGCCACATGTTGTATTTAACATGTTGAAATTAACAAAAACCTAACATAAGCTATACACTTGTGGAGCAGTTGATTCAATATTGGTTTGGGCGAATGAGACAATCCATTTTACTTCTACCTAGCTCCACTATCTATTTTTTATGGCCTTTTTAATCATTTTTCCGTTACTGATTGTTTTAATAGATAATGGAAGTAGGTTAAAGATTGTAATTGAATTATACTCAAAATCCCTTTGTCCAAAAGTGGTATTAGTTTGTTTTTGTTTAAGTTTTCTTTGTGTCGAGGATCTAGTGATTATATTATTTGTATGTGATGTATTATAGGGGTTATGTCTTCCATTTAAGTAATAGTAGTTTTTGAATCTGTAGGTGAGTATTGACATTTCAAGACAAGAATCGATTTGACATTTCACCTTTGATCGAGTTTAATTGCTACTAAATGAAGAAACCGCAAGATGGCATATACTTCTTTGTTTATTGCACTGATTATGATTTATTAAAATTAATTCTTATCGAAAAGATGACACTTACTATTCATAGATGGCGCTTTTATGTATTTTTTTATTGAAAAATGGAAATTTTACGTTTATTTACATTGGAAATTTTACAAAATTTCGTTTGCATAAACTTTACACTATGTTGATCGTACCAAATATCATAACAATATAATTTCAGTCTTTTTCACAAAATGGTGTACAAAACAAACTATTAGATATGTTATTTTTTGTTTCGTACACCATTTTGTGAAAAGGACCTATGCCAATGGTATTAAGTGTATTTGTAAACTATGTATCTACGAACAAAACAAAAGTAGCTATCTTTAAAAATAGACCTCTTTTTTACATTTCTAAACGGATGTATAGTTTTATATCGTCAGGATCGTAGAACAACGACGGATTTGCAAAAATCGCGACACTGACTTTCATTTATATTTGATATTGAAAAAGTCATGTATGGGCTCGTATAACTAACTCATGTATCAAATGGTATACTTTTGCACTTATCAAGTTGTGACATAAAATGTAAAAAAACATTTAAACCGTTGAAAAAAATCACATGCGTCGTTGTTCTACTATTCTGACGATAATCAGACTGTGTTACAGACTAGCTTAACAGAGGTCCATAGTTCTAATCTCACTCTGCTTTAACTTTTTTATTCCTATTTTCTAACAATCAGTATTGTATATGTTGAAAATGGCTCCAAAATTTAAATATTTGTGAATCATACATCATCGTCATCATCATTCCCTATCAACACCTAATGGTGCATAGGACACTGCATTGGTACACCAATCGCAGCGTATCTTGATCATTTTTGTTACATGAAGGTAAGATGATCAGTTTTACGTCTCAGGTACCATCCCAGGGACTATGAAATATTTTACAGTGAAAACACCCTATTATTATTATTTTATTTTATTTTATTTTTTTTTATTTTATCAAAATACAATTCCATATTCACTTTGCCCAGCTAACAAGGGTACATACCCCGCTCCAAGCTAGGCAATTACATTTTTATATATTATAATAGTTAACAAATTAATATAGAGCACAGACAAACAAAATATAAACTTATTCGGATACACATTTTGATTCATATACATACAGACATACACATATATACACACATGTATATATAAATATACACATATATACACATGTACATACACACAAACGTACATACACCCATGCGCATACACATACATACATTAATAAAAACATAGACAATTTATTTATGCGAAACTTCATGGTTGTCATCTATAAATATATATTTTTTTAATTATTCCTTATTTTTTATATTTTATTTTTGACATCCAGTAAGGTTCTCCAATCCGTGGCATGCATCAACTTTGAATATATATTTCATATTAACCTTGTCAGGAATCTAACCCGAGACCTCTTGCATGGTAGGCAAATGCGCTGAACATTACACCACGAGGCCGGCAAATCATACATCACCAAAAAATTATTTTTACGAAAAAAAAAATATTGGCACTCTCAGAAGTGTGTATTTTGCTCTGTTTTAATCAACTGCAGCCTATAGAATAGCTGGCTGGGGGGGTTGTGCGGCATCCATTTTAAAGCCTCTCAAAATTTCACAAAAATGATTATTGAGAATAATATACCGGCACCCTCCAACATACCCAGAACAGTTGTTACAATACACGAAGGTGCTGGATATGAGATAACTGTACCTAAAAGAAGCACATACTGTAAACGGTAAAGTTCAGTGTAGGTTGAAAAAAAAATATTTGATCCCAGGAGGGCGACATTATAGAGATAGATTATCAAAAATCAAAAAACAAATTTTTAAGATCAAAAAGAATAATGCAGATAACCAAATAAAGTACGAGTACCTACAAACACTTACCATTTCACCAGTTTCGCTCAATCGGCAAGAACATGAGATTTCTATAAAAAAATATGATTATGTTGTATAGATTTAACTTTATAAATGAAATCAAAAACGTTATCCATAAAGTACCTTACTGTAAAATGGAACAAATATGACTTAAAGATTTGGATTTTATGAAATAAACAACTCGTTAGTGAAATACAAAATTTTAATAAAAGAAGCAATTCTCTACAAATGTACCAAGATTAGTTAAAATAAAATTTCAGAATTCTGCCTAGCTTATATGAGTAAGTGGTTAACAATAAATTTATCTAAGAAATAAATATTTGTAACGATAATAATGACAGATGAAATAGATTCTTGATTGTTTTCTTCTCGAGATGATATGAAATAATGTTGATTTTACAAAATAAAATCCGCAGATGGGACTCGATTTAAGATGTCTTCGGTTGGTGTATTTTTACTCGGGGTTGCTTCAGTTGATGATTTCCCAGAAGATTATTTGACGACATTTTAATTCAGTAAATGATCGTCTGCTTCCTTGCATTTGTAAATTTGTGTCTCATAATCTTGAAAAAAACTTTAAAATGCTGACATCGACTTTTCCAGATATTTACGAATAAACTTCGTAATAATTAGTGATCCATTCGAATCATGGAGTAAATATACTACATTGTAAAATCTTTATCATCGGACAAAGTAGATAAAAGATGGAGTTAATAAAATAAGGTGAAAAAGATAGAGAAAAAGGTAGAAAAAAAAGGTAAAGAAAAAAGTAGAGAAAAAGGTAGAGAAAAAAAGGTAGAGAAAAAAGTAACGTTACGTTGAACGTTCTTGAAGGACTACATTTTTAAAATGTGCGATAGCCTCTTTTTGAGTCTTTGGGCAATAAATCGACTGTTTGTCTCGAGTTTTCAAATGGAAAAAAATCTACTTCTAATGCACGGATATTGTATGGATGAATTATTACCGCGGCCGTCAGATGGCGCTAAATCAGGGAATTTAGAATTATAATCCAGTACTAAAATGCTTTCAAAACGGGGTACGTTGGACTTGTTTTTTACAACGTTACAATACACACTTCTGGTCGAACAATAAGGAGAGGTCTCAGCAAGATGTCCGTACGAGGTTTTCCCAGAGCATGAATTATGTCATACCCAAAACTCGCACGACTTTTGCTCAAAGACATTTCTCATTTATCGCACCGAGAGTGTTTAATATTTTAGAAGAGCGTATTAAGCTCTCGAGGACAAAAAATATTTTCAAGAAATTAGTTATGGACTGGATTTTCTTTAGTGGGAGGTATTTGAGTAAGAAACTTCTTGATGATTTTTCGAATGTTTGAGTTTACTGTTTACCATATTAATGTGTCGTATATGTACATGCATTAAAAAAAAAAAAATTTTTTCTGATCTTAAATTTGTGGTGATAAACTCATGTGTCTGTGTCAACTCATTGCTAGTTTCACCTCAACACAGGACTTTAAGTCCCACGGAGTTGTGACACATGTCTCAAATAATGTACAATAAACGTATGTATGTTAATAAATAAATATATTTGAGAAAAAAAAAAATACGTCGCTTTTGTCGAAAATCGGATGTTGCCGATGATAAGATTCACACCAAAGAAATTCCCCTACCCTTGTAAAATCACCGAAAATATCGATTAATATTTCATCCCCTTACGCGGTTTGAGAAAACAAATATTAAGGGATGCTCTCTGAGTTAAGCGGCAAAACTTTACGAATTTCGGTTATATTTAGGTATAATCCCCTAAATACATACAACGGATCGGCACCGACGTCGTACAAAATATAGTTATACAGTCAAAATATGCTTAAGCAGAAATTTGAGTGGTTTAATATCATTGTAAGGCCTTCGCTTGGAATGGTGTGGTTTCTATCTAGTTGGAAAGAAAATTAATAATGTCTACATTTTGAAAATTGAGGCGATAAAAACATTGCATGATTGGTTTTGTTAAGTTAATATTTAACGAAACGATAAAAGAAAAATTCCCATGAAAATTTAATAGAATTTTCATTTACAGGTTCATAGCATAAAATCGACACAATATTACAAATTAAGCATGTAGTGAATCTGTGATGGTATTTGAAAGAGATAGTGAGGTTACTGACTGCATATAAATGTAAACAACGAATCAAACCTCGAACAACCTGGAACAAGTAGAAGAATTTGTGTATCTGGGAAGCATGTTTTCAAGATATGGAAGAGTAGAAAAATATGTTGAAAGGAGAAAAAATGCGGGAAACAAAATGAACGGAGCACTAAGCACAGTAATTGCTAAAGAAAATATGTCAATTGAAGCTAAACTGGCAGTGCACAATGGAGTTTTAGTCCCAACATTTATGTATGGAAGTAAAATATGGAACTGGCAGAGAAAGGATAAAAGCCGAGTGAACGCGGTTGAAATGCGATATCTTAGACGAATGTGTGGAAAATCAATGTTTGACAGGGTTACGAATGATGAAATCAGACGAGAGTGTAAATCTGTGAAAATAAATGTATGAAAGAATTGAAAAGTATGGATGTGGGAGCAAAAATGAGTAATCTAACTGTCAGTTGCCTTCTGTACGCCGATGACGCAGTCCTCCTAGCTGACAGCGAAGAGGAACTGCAATCCTTGGTTACAAAGGTTTACGAAGTGTGCAAGGAGAGTGATTTGCTAATGAATGTGCAAAAGTCGAACGTCATGGTCGTTGAAAGAAATGTAACTATGACTGAATGTAAGATTGTAGTAAATAGAGATAGTTTGAAACAGGTCGAAGAATTTGTATATCTGGGTAGTATGTTTACTAGAGATGGAAATATGGACAAGGATATTGAAAGGAGGGTTAGTGCCGGTAACAGAGTTAATGGTGCCTTAAAGTCTGTCGTAGCAAATAAGTGTCTATCGCAAGAGGCTAAATTAGCAGTTCATAATGGAGTTCTGGTACCAACCCTAATGTATGGAAGCGAAGCATGGAGTTGGAAAAAAAGGGACGAAAGTAGACTGAATGCTGTTGAAATGCGGTCCCTCAGGCGAATGTGCGGAAAAACAATGTATGATTGGTGCCCTAATGTCGAAATTAGAGCAGAATGCAAGGCTGAGTTAAGCATTATCGACAAAATTAAGAAAGGTCTTTTGCGATGGTTCGGTCATGTGGAGCGAATGAATGATGGAAGAACGGCTAAAAAGATTTATGATGCGAATGTGTCTGGTTGTAGAAGTCGAGAAAGGCCGAGAAAGACATGGCATGATCAAGTACAACAAATTCTTGAAAGTGGTCATGTGAAAAGTCGGAATAATCGACGTGCGTGCATGAGAAGATGTATGAATGTAAAGGAAGCAAATGAAGTGTGCCAGGACAGAGTGGTGTGGCGTTCTATCCTCTCTGCCTACCCCTCCGGGGAAATGGCGTGATGGTTAGTTAGTTAGTTAGTTAGTGTAAATCTGAGTTAAGTATAATTGATAAGATTAAGAAAGGGCGTCTGAGATGGTTTGGTCACGTAGAACAAATGGACGACAAAAGAATGTTAAAACAAGTATATATGGCGAAAATGAACGGTAACGTGAGACGAAGATGACCAAAGAAGACGTGGCATAATCAGATAAACCAAAATCTTAAGTCTGGTCATGTCAAAAGCAGAACCAAAGGGCATGTATGACAAGATGTATAAATGTGGAAGAAGCTAGATATGTATGCTAGGATAGACGTGTGTGACGGTCCATTTTCTCTGCCTACTTCTACGGGTAAATGGCGTGATGGTAGTAGTAGTAGTGGTAGTAGTGAATCTGTTTTCGTGTATCAAATAATAGATTTCAACTTACATATTTATCTGGAGTTTTATTGTCAACTTAATTGACTAAATAAAAAAGAGTCAAATGAAAAACGAACAAATACTAGTTGAACCTAACCGTGAATTTCGAAATTAATTTTAGTTAAATGTTAAAGGGAATAAAGGTTGTTTTGAAGACAGCCGGAATCAATGCTGGGTGGAAAGAGTCTAAATTTAGTTTTTCATAATTGGTGACGTGTTATTCTGTGTTGGTGGGCCTGGCACCTGGAGTCGTGTGTCCGGTGTCTGGTGTAACCTTGTGCCCATAAACACATTATTTAAAAAAAAAATTGTTTTGAAAAAAGGCAGCGAGAATAATATTCAAATCAAACATATACAAAATATCGTGCTTATTTGCATTTTGTAATGAATTATTTATGTGTAAATTATGTATACTTTTATGATTACGGTATTGTTTCTAAATGAGTTTTTGTTTATCAAAAGTATGTATAGGTATGTAAATATTATCGTCGCTTTTTAAATTTTTTAGAAGGAAATATGGAAGTCTAGGCATTAACAGGGCTTATGACCTGTCATTGGCTGGTTTAAGTGGCCACTTTACACACTGTGTAACATTCACTATTCTGCCAATGTTTAAACATCCACATTTCCTCAACTCTTCCATTTGTTGACTTTTGTGAAGTAAAAGAGCTGAAACCTTTATCACGTGGGTGAGATTCATCCGGCTGAACCAAATCACCTACTAGGCAACGCCTGAAAACAATTTTCCAATTTTTATATTTCTTCCTTTACCAGGTAGTAATTCAACAATATTTGATAATGTCCAAATGCTTGCAGACTGGCTGGATTTCCTTCCTAGGTGACATGAACAACTCCCTAGGGAGGAAATCTAGCCAGTCTGCAAGCATTTGGACATAATCAAACATTGTTGAATATTGTCGCTATTTAGTCGAAGGTAAAGATGTAATGCCGGTAGTATATCATAGGTAATTTGTTGTCAGAA
The DNA here is from genome assembly GCF_059751315.1 of Micrasema longulum. NCBI lineage: Eukaryota > Metazoa > Arthropoda > Insecta > Trichoptera > Brachycentridae > Micrasema > Micrasema longulum. Next base: position 577,191 of record NW_028277446.1, read on the forward strand.
ACGTATTCTACCGTAAAATACGGTTAAATACGATAGTTTTCAGTGGAAAACGTTTTTCTTCATAAAATGGCTGTATAATAATTTGATAAGTAATATTTAATTAAAAGGACGTATAAACTGTTAGAATACGGTATCTTTCTGTAGTTTTCATAGAAAATATTATTTTTCAAAATGGTCGTTTAATCACTTTATCAGCAATATTACACTTTTTTCATCCATAACGTTCTATCTCATTTCAGTCCATAGGGCGCGGTTCGATATTTTTATTTTTCCCCCTTCTTACGTAAATTTTCCGTAAAGAAGTCGTTCTGTCACTAAACATGAAATTTTTCATTTATAAACTACTTGAGAGACGGCAAGCGGCTCAAAATAAATCAAGAATAATTAACTCATAGTAAAAAAGTATATCGTGCGTATACTGGCAAAAAACATTAATTCTAAAATATGCGGATTTGACTTAATGATGCAGTTTTTAACGCTCTTCAAACTGGCAAAATGCACTAAGTCATATAAAATTTCAGAAATCTGTAGTTTTAAAAATAAATATATGGTTAAGCTTTAAATAACTTAATATTTATATTATTGTTATCAAAAACATTTTTCACTTTGTGGTATGACATTTTACACTTATTTGTTTATAAATTTGTATAAACCACTTTAACTCAATATTTACTTAATATCAAATTAAAAAACGGAAAAATTAAAAACATGTTCTTAAATGAGCACTTATTATCTAACTTTATTTGAATAAGATTTAAAAGAGTACAATTGGAACAAAACTTAAATGCTTGATTTCTCAAAACAGGGATTTGAGAGTTAAAGATTTTTGCCAGTATTTGTAATATATATCATCAAAACGTTTAATATTTTTTACCTAAAAAATAAACTACCAAAACTAAGGTAGAAAACGGTAGACTACCGGTATACTAATATTGATGTTTTTTGTTGATATTTCTTGATAAAACTCCATAGTTAATGATAATGATAAAATTTATAAATAAACTTATCAATGAAACTTCTTGGTTTAGTTTTACTTTTTATTATTTTGACCAACGAGCGCTTTCGCCTAAGTAGGCATCTTCAAGACTGGACCAGTCTTGAAGATGCCTACTTAGGCGAAAGCGCTCGTTGGTCAAAATAATAAAAAGTAAAACTAAACCAAGAAGTTTCATTGATAAGTTTATTTATAAATTTTATCATTATCATTTACCGGTATACTACTTAGCGATTTGGTAGATTACGGTATTTTTACAATTCTAGGCAAACATCACCAACCCTATAAATATAATTTTAAAAAAAGCAATTTGAAAGCATTGAAGTATACAACTAGAGTAAACGTGAAAACAAAATATGTTCCCTCAACCTGCGGCAAATTGGTATACAAATGGCATTCCTCAGCTACTTTTCTCCTCGCAATTGCTAAAATGCCTATAAGCACGCTAAGATACTGCACAAATCGATTTTACTTAGATAATTTTCTTGAAAAATTATAATTTAATAGCTGACTAACTTCGCGGCGACAAACAAGTGATGTAAGACCAATAAATTTCAAATAAACAGAGGCCGCGAGCCGTTTGGCTTGGGTATTTAATGACATATGTATCGATTTAATGTAGCCGCAAGATCAGTGTGATCAACACAGAAAAATAATCTTAATAATAGAACAGTATTTAACCTGGCGTAAATGATCCTTATAGTAAATGTAATTGAACATTTATGTGTAACCACTGACCGACTTTTCTATGTCTACCGGTTTCAAGAAGTACCCGTCTTTTCGTCAGGACACTAATTAAACCAACACGCAAAACCCACTATACCCCTTCACTACAGTTGTTGCACAAAAATATAAAACCAACACGACATGCATTTTAATAAGCACATGCACTGATTAGATAATGAAAATATTTTATGTTGTTTGAGAAATAGTTTAAAAAAAGGGGATAGGATGAAAGGAGGGGCATGACTTTAATAGGTTTAGGATGACCATTACAATGGGACATCGTGTAACGGGCTATATTGAAAGGTTATTTGATTATTGATCTAAGGAACATTATTTTTTAAAGCTTTCCTAATGCGAAATATTTCCATATTATTTTTACTTTTAACCATTTATCATTTGTTTGTAAGACTTTATTCCTGTATTTTTATTAAAGTCATGATCAAAATTAATAATTTGATTCGCAAATTCGGATTAATTGTTATTGTGAAGACACCTCATATGTTTTTCAACACGAATATCAAAATTAATTGACCACCAAGTTAATGCTTTTAATATTAAGAACTTTAAATTATTCATAATTTACTTTGTCAGAGAACATTTTAGATACATAAAGAAGAAAAAAAAAACATTTTGTGTATATATGACCACACACAAGTTTAACTACTCGTTTCAGGAGTACTGATTACCCATCTTTAGGTGGAATTTTTAATAGTTATTTCAAATATATCGCTAACGATCCTTTTTTTTACAACGTGGTGAATGAAACGGGTGTGTGGAGACACCCATAATTAAAAATAAATTATTTATACTTTTGTGTTTCCATACTGTTTTTTTTATTTCTTCTTAAGTAAACTGTAATATATAGTCCGTTTATTTATTAGAAAATTAAAAATATTCGGTCTTATATTTTTTGAAGCAATATGTAAAAGAATAAGAAAAAACTAGCCTTAAAATTTAAAAAAAAAAATCGAAGTAAACTGACATTCAAATGAAAATGTAATTTTCAGAATGAATGTATGTAGTAGATATAGTACATTGAGGAACTTAAGCCTTACGGGAAATTGGATACAAAAAATGTTTTCTTGCGCGCGATAAAAGTTAAAGCATTAAACTGTAGAGCAAAGTTTCTTGAAAATGTACGAAAAAAATAATAAAAAATATTTTAATAAAAACGCACTATTTTGATTGACGTCACTGGTTCATCAGAAATACAAAACTTTAAAAATCATAGCCCAATACGATGTTTAAAAAAAAAAATATTTTTTTGGCTTGGTTTAATAGTCTTTTAACAAATAATAAAAAAATGACACTGCACTTCCTCATTGGAAAATAAAATAAACTTTGGGAATAGCGTCGGTACATGAAAAAACACTTCATGTTTTGTGTGTCCCTGAAAATGTTATGTGAGGCATCCGAACGCACTTTGAACCCACTTACCTCAGCCCACGCGCAAGGAACTACTAAAATAAAATGAGCTATCAATGCATCAGTGTTTTCAGTCCATCAACTAAATGAGAGGGGACGTGACGTCGTCAATTATAAAAATAGAGAGCGTTTAAAAATGTGTATGGTGCCTCGCATCTAGGTTCATGGACGCCGGGTTAATACAAAATTTTAACACAACGGTTGAAAATACTTTTCAAGTGTGCAATACTGAAACCTGCCTTAAAATTCCATATTCTCATATCTTAAATAATGTTCTCGACTCCTGTTGTAATATGCTAAAATGTTCGTGTTGGTGTGCATACGTACCATAATACACCTTTGTATTAGTTGTTTTTAAACAAATATTCATTACCTGTGGCATTTACGATGTCCAAATTTGTTGTTTGAAATTTAAATTAGAAGTTGTTTCAAATAGTTGTTACCTACTTAGTTGTATTCAGAAAACATCGAGTTGGTTGGCAAGGAAAGCAATAAATAATTCAAGTTCAAACTAAATTATTTGGTCCAGCGGATCAGTAGACCTTTGTAAGGGATACCTCTCTAACCCAAAAAACATAATAAATTATTTTTAATTTAAATTTAATATTAAAACAATGTAGAACGCTCAGAGTAATAATGCGCCAAACTATAGAGGAGCCCAACGTAGGAAAATCATTTTTTAACTATTGGGTATTAAGTTAGCTACAGTTTACAGCCAAACAATGGGCCGTACTCAGGTCAAAAATATTCAAATGGATATCAATTTCCATTGTAAATACTTTTAAATATGTACCTGTGTATTTATTACTGTAGGCTTATTCCTATTTATTTTTCCATAATTTGCCAATATTTATTTTGTAAAATTGAAAATATATTTGTATGTTAATTTTTTTTATTCATTTTATTCACAATATACTTATGTTACATTTATTGAGACATAAATTCCACCTCCATGGAACCAAAGTCCTGTGTTGAGTTTGTTTGTTTGTCCGTCACATATCAGAAACGGCGATTTGTAGCGGTCTAAAACTTGGACATGTCATTTTAGATGCGATTTCAAGGTTAACGTTGCTTTTTTGGAGTAAAATTTGAATCGACCTCTACTCGACAAAAACTCAAACTTCATATGGATGCCTAGTGCGGCCCCAACATATTGCCCGTAATCAACTGTCATTATCAACAGTAAACATACTTTAATTCACAAATTTCTCCCCTTAATTGAGAATAAATAGTATCTCAAGTAAACATGTTGATATAAGGAAAGTTTTTGAGCAACATAATACACGTGTCGGGACAATAAATGTCAAAAATCAATGTAAATCCTGGGAAAATATTCAAAATCAATTAGTTGTGAAAACTGACTCCTTAAACGCTCCTACTGCTGCAACCAAACATACTGCAATTCGCCATAGTCGATTTTTATTTATTATAACGTAAATGGCCAAGTTATTTACAAACAAAGCCAAGGATAGTGACAAAAGCATCCGATAGAACCGTTATGCGTATGTTGCCAAACAAAAAAAATGGCCACCAATTTGTTGCTAACCAACATCGCTTGCGTTATATGAAACATGGTGGTAGGGTTTCTCTGTGGGTTGACGCATTATTACTCTGAAGTAGAACGTAGCATTGTGTTACATGTCAAATTACGATAAAATTTAATAAAATCATATCAAGAATAATTTATTTTTTTTACTTAAAATAAGAATATTAGAAAACAACACATCATCTATGTAACCGTTATCCACAACATAGATAAAATTGATATATTATGTTGTTTCCGGTGTACGGATGTTACCTATTGTTTTGCAAAACGTCAAAAGCTACAAAATTATTTATTATATCGACCCTTCTTGCGTGTAATGTTGTAACTATACCGTAATGTCGTAATTTTACCTTAAATGTAAATAGATTTTCAGATTATTTAGATTAAGTGTTTTCATATATATATGTCTTTATATATATATATATTCATTGATGTCAATCTGCTAAGGGCTTTTATAAGTCTGTTGATTGGTTTAAAAAAATTTAAAAAACCGCACAAATTGTTTGTTTTGAATTCTTAATGTTTTTCGCCTAAATAAACATGTATATAACTGTATATCGTAGGTATACAAGGAAAATCGGCTAACTGCAAAAAGCCAGTTTTGCGTAAATTGAATTATAAAGTTTGGTTGCTCATTAAAAATCAAGTTTTGTTTTTTTTTTAAATACTTATAGTTAATTATTCATGAAACGAGAAAGAAAGAACTTATATAAAAAAAATAAAAAAATATAGTCCGCATTTAGCTGATTTTCCTGGTGAAGAAATTTGTGCTGGTTGAGTTAGCCTGCGACATTGTCTAACTGTATTTAAGTTGTATCAAATTTGACACTGTCTTTATCTTCAGAAAAAGCATCTATTATATTAGCGGGAGTGAAAAAACTCTTTTACCAATGATGGAATTCTTCGGGAATGACTCCTGTTTTGCATAACTTTAACAAGTCTTTTTTAACATAGTTTTTCGCTGTAATAAGATTTCATTAAGGCAGATATTTTTACTTTAATAAAAACTAGCTAAACTCACATGGTAGTTGTTTTTACTTTAATAAAAAAACTAGCTAAACTCCCATGGTAGTTGTTTTTACATGTAATAAAAACTTTGGATGTGATATTGTTTTAGTAACAAAAAACAGACAAAGACACTTCACCGTTTTTCCTTGTAGACTCATAATTAAAAACATTAACTTCAATTGAACAATAATCAGTGAAAATCATTTGAGTGATTTTTTTTGTAAAGATTTGAGAATACATGCTATATATACGTTTTTACTCGCTCTACAATTGTCTGAAACTCAGTTAATAGAGGTAATATCATTAAACCGATTATTTATTTATTTAATTACACACATAAGTTTATTGTACATTATTTGAGACAATAAGTCCCAACTTCACGGGACTTAAAGTCCTGTGTTGAGATGGGACGAGCAAATATTAACGGCACAGACTCATGAGTATATCACTGCAAACAAAGGATTAGAAACATAAAAAATAATTATAAAAAATATTAAAAAAAAAACATATATATGGCACATCAATATGGTAAACAGTAAACTCAAGCATTTGGAAAATCATCAAGGAGTTTCCTACTAAAATCCCTCCCACTAAGGAAAAACCGGTTTGCCTTGTATACCCACGATTTTTTGTTCCAACGAAGAAAATGTTGCAATTAGTAACGCCTTTCTGAGTGCATATTGCTACCCTTGCGGTTATTTTTATGGGACTAAAGGAACGTACCGCAGCGGCGTAAGTATCAGTTACGCCTGTGTTTTACGCACTAGATGTACGTCCGTTGCGTGAATTGTTTTTTATTTTGTAAATAACAGTTTTTAATTTTTTTGAATAAAATAATAGAAATTCCGTTTATCCGAAGTATAAAAGAATTATGCTAACTAGAGCACAAATTTAAAAAAAACTTAATCTACACTACGCACAATTGAAATTCCAACAACTCATTGTATAACATCCAAAACCCATATTTGTATAAAAGATAGAAAAATGCTTGACACAACAAACCAGGTAATTATATCATATTTGTTTGACTGCAATACTAATATTTTATATTTGTTTTATTACACAGAGCAACAACGTATAGTTTCGTTCGTTCTTCTTACGATTATATTCATCGTTTGTGAGATGCAAATAATTATCATAAGTTAAAAAAACTTTTTTTTTTCAAATAATCCCGGTGAAATGTTGTATGTCATTCATTTAATATTTAACTTTACGTCTTTTACGTATCTCATCAATATTGGAATAAAATAAAATAATATTTGCAACTTAAAAGCTAAAACAATATCTTTTAGAGCAAAAAAACTTTCTTTCAAATGACGTAACCTTTATCATTTTTTTTAAACTTTTGTAAAGAACATTTAAAAGATGGCAATAAGTCAAGGCATCTACAGGGATTATGATCTGTCAATGGCTGGTTTAAGTGGCCAATTTACACACTGTGTGACATTCACGATTCTGCCCATATTCGAACATCTATATTCCTTCAATTTTTTCATCTGTTGATGTTTGTGAAGTTAAAGAGCTGAAACCTTTATTTTTGCGGCCATTGACTGGACATAAGCGTTGTAGATGCCGAGACTTCTATATTACAATTTTTTAAGTGTTCCTCATCTCTTTTGTAATATGTAAATATAAACAGCTCCCTAGGGCGTTGAATCCAGTCCTTGTCTACAAAAATTTGGACAAACTCAAATTATTGTTGATAAAACTTTTGTGTTTATTTTTAAATTTGCAAAAAATCTGACACTATTTATATTAATCTGTTTTTTTAGTTGTACAGAAGGCAAAGTTACCAGTTTATTCCGAAACACTATTTGACATACGCATTAGAAATTTTTAACCAATTTCCCAAAGTGACCGATTTGTGCACTTACATGTTAAAATCCGTACCTCAAAGCGGATGCAAATCCAGAATCTGATGAAATGACATTTGGATTTTCGTATCCAGTTCATGTCTATTGATCTTGAAGAAATGTAAGTCATATAATGAAAAAACCTATGTATTAAGATCCTGAAAATACAAATTTATGTTCTGAATTACTAGAAAGCACTTAGAGAAAGTAGATTCTTTAGGCCATTGTTGAACATTTGACGTTTGGATTTGCATCCGTCTGCTTTTGAGGTACAAAAATAATGTATTGAATTTATTTATTTATTAAAATGAAAAGTTATAATAAACACATACTTATAGCATATTTTCGAGAAGAAATAGATTTTCGTAATTTTTTTTGTTTACCAGGATTGGAAATTTAGTCAACGATGTAATTTAAAAGCTTTATTAATAAAATAATTGTTATAATGAGAATGTGTATAAATATGAAACCTTTCAAATTGATATGCTTTATTTCTGATGTAGCCTTAAATCCATTGACTGTTTTTAATGAATGGTAATTTTTTTGTGATTGAACAAAGACTTTCATAAGCCCCTTGAAGGTCCTTGCGAATATTTATTTATACTCTGACGACTTTCCAAAGAACCTTTTCACCAGACTGCAAGGGTAAAAATCTTAACCGCTTTCTTCGTTTTTTTTAGATTAAAAAAATAAATTATTAGATTATTATGTGTACTGACATTATTTGAAAAGAACTGTGATTGAGAAGGAAAAATCTTCTTGAAAAAAAAAAGTTATTGTGTTGACTTAATACATTTAAAAATCAAAAGCCAACAAAACCTGTTATTATTTAAACATTTATCTATGAATAAAAATAAATACACCACAATATTTTGAGTTTGTCCAAATTTTTGTAGACAAGGACTGGATTCAACTCCCTGGGGAGCTGTTTATATTAACATATTACAGCAGAGATGAAGAACATTTAAGAGAAGGTAATATAGAAGTCCAGGCATCTACAGGGCTTATGACCTGTCAATGGCTGGTTTAAGTGGCCACTTTACACACTGTGTAACATTCACCATTCTGCCTATATTTGAACATCTATATTCCTTCAATTCTTTCATCTGTTGATGTTTGTGAAGTAAAACAACTGAAACCTTTATTTATGCAGGTGAGATTCAACTAATTGAATTATTTCACCTACATACTAGGCAACGCCTGAAAATTTTAATATTTTCAATTTCTATACTTCTTCATGGACCAGGTAATTTATCAACAAACATCAACATATGAAAGAATTGAAGGAATATAGATGTTCAAATATAGGCAGAATGGTGAATGTTACACAGTGTGTAAAGTGGCCACTTAAACCAGCCATTGACAGGTCATAAGCCCTGTAGATGCCTGGACTTCTATATTACCTTCTCTTAAATGTTCTTCATCTCTGTTGTAATATGTTAATAAAAATAAATACCTTTTACAGTTAAGTAAAAACAGATCCCTCGGATGACAGACAATAAACCCAACAAAACTAATTAATAAATAAAAATATATTAAATGTTTTAAAATAAATGTATAGACCCACTTTACAACGTTCCTATGACAACAGGTTTCGAGACGTATCCGTCATATCTTTGTCAGGGCACTAATTAAACTAACATGCAAAACCCACTATACACCTTCACCACAGTTGTTGTAAATACAAAACCAACATGCAATGCTTTTTAGTAGGCAACCCTTACATACACCAATTAGGTTATGAAAAATGTTTGATACTGTGGGAGGAATAGTTGAAAAGAGAGAGAAGGGCGTGAGTTCAATAAATATAGGATGACCATAACAAAAGAAAATCATATAATGGGCCATATAAAAAGGATATTCGTTTACTGATTAAACGATAATTATTTTTAAAAGCATTTCTTATGTGAAATGTTTCAATGTTAAAATGAAATAAATAAAAGCTTTGTTTTTAACCACTAATTATTATTTTATTTTTTTTTACCGACCGGTTTCAAAGCGAACAAGCTTCTTCGTCAAGGTTTACGTAACTAATGAATTCTTTCTTGTTTTATTGATATCATGTTAACGAAATTCTAGATTAAAGTTATTATAATTACCACAATTACCCTATATAAACGAAACATTTCAGTCACTCACCCAATCTGATCTTTTTCATTTCATGTGATTCTAAACAAACTTTACCTCTAATTTTTTTATAATCTCATAATCAAATCAATTCGGATACAAAGGTTTTTCACGGGCTTTACTCCTTCACTCGAAGTACATATCAAAACACATAAACAAGAATTCTATATTTTATTGAACATATTTCTTTAATTCTTTAACAGTTAGATTTTTCCGAACCTAAAATTATAAAATTCTGATAGTTTTTAATTAAATAAATATGACTGAATAATTAAAATGGCTAGATTACATTCTACATCCTCTACTACCTCTATGGTAAAACAGCGAAATAGTTTGTTTGTTTGTTCGTCCATAAATAAGTTTAGTTAGTGTCAGTTTTTAAAAATATTATTATTTAGGTATAATTCAAAATGCCTCTTGCGTGCATATTATAATTATGGGTTTGTTGAAATTTTCTTACAATGATTATATCACGAATCTTAGTAAATGAGATCGAAAACAGTTTTTAATTGAAGCGTGATAATTAACCTAGTTTCGATAAATGGTTTTATCTTGATCACAATACAGCAGGTACATAATTTATGCGTGTAATAATTATAAATATGTATGTGGAAGGTCACAAACAAAATGTAATTTATTAATTTATTTTGAAACTTCAAGTACACAAGTAAACGCATTAGCGGACCCATCGCTAAAAGTAATATCTTCCGGTCAATAAAAAAGCCTAATGGTCAAAATTTGTACATGTTTTTTTTTTATATAAACAATTATTACCAATTACAATCAAATTGATTTATTTAGGGATTTATTCAGATATTCAGTCTATTTAACAATGGTAAATACAATTCTTTATAATATTTACAGGTACCCCCCTTGATGAGATTTTCACAATAATGGTGTCATTAACTTCAATAATAATACAACAAAATTAAATAGTTATTACAAACTCAAGACAGGATCTGGTTAATATTCCCAATTGATGTATTTAAGAAGTTATAGAACACAAAATATAATTGAAATCATATCGAAATTTCAAAATATAATTGAATCGGATTGTGGTCCTGTGGCCAGTATCTCGGACTCACGGACCCAAAGTCCGCGGTTCGAATCCTACTCAACCCCAACTGGATCCCAATTTTCTAATGGTGAATTATTTACAACTCGTTGAAAATTGCACTCAAAATGAAATAACAAATTACAACATGAATGGAGAATACCTTAGAAAAGGGAATATGGAAGTCTAGGCATCTACAGGGCTTCTTATGACCTGTCATTGGTTGGTTTAAGTGGTCATTTTACACACTGTGTAACATTCACTATTTTGCCTATGTTTGAACATCCATATTTTTCCATCCACATCCAATTTATGGTAAAACCACGTACGATAGATGAACAAATGTTGAAATTCGTATATTATGTAAGGCTGAAATAAGCATTATCGACAAAATCAAGAAGGGGCGCTGCGTTGGTTTGGACATGTAAAGCGAATGGACAGCAAAACAACGGCTAAAAATATTTACGCTGCCAATGCTGGATGCACAAATAGAGGAAGACCGAGAAAGACATGGCATAACTAAATCTAACAAATACTTGAAAATAGACATGTTAGAAGTCTGAATTATCGACGCGCGTGCATGAGAAGATGTATGAATGTAACGGAAGCTAAATCTGTATGCAAAGATAGAGTGGTGTGGCGTTCCAACATCTCTGCCTACGTTTACATGAAAACAGCGTAATGGTTTGTTTGTTTGTTGATTTACCTTTAAATAAAATAAAATGAGAGGAAACATTTATTTTTACGTGACTTTCAGAGATGTTTCTTTATAAACTTCTGAGGTGGTTAAACCCATTTCCTACATAATATCTTGTATTTGCGTGGTAAATTTTAGTATCCTCAAAACACTAGTAAATTTTGAATGTGAGATTTTTAATATAAAGGAACATAAAATGGAGAATACACAGTGCTCTTTGATGTCAGCTAAAACTGTTGCTAAAACAATTCCAAAACAGACATAAAACCCCCAAACAACAGTTGTGTCCCTGCATATGGACATCAGGTATATAAAACCTAAAATATTGACAACCCAACTGGGACCCGATCTCACGACCTTATTAATATAAACCATGCAGGATCGGATTCTGGATAGAAAAAGACGAAACAGTATTATCCACCTCTTCAGACCGGGTGTTTATTCAAATATTCACGAAATAAAAATACTTATTTACTTAAAAGTACCTTGAGTTTATATATCAATTAATGGAATTCCTAAGAACGTCTCTATTGTAATCTGCTTATGTTGGCAGTCGGCATTGCACAATATTATTCGTTTTTTAGTTTGGCAGCTACTGGCTGGTTCGTTTGTTTGTGAGTGGAAATTATTTAACGCAATTTAACAAATTACAACAAAGATATAAAACACTTTAGCTATGGTAATATACAAGTCTGGGCATTTACAGAACTTATGACCTGTTATTGAAATAATTCAATCTCATCTGAATGAATAAAGGTTTCATCTCTTAAACTTCACAAAGAATCGAAGAAATACAGATTTTCAAATATGGGCAGAATGGTAAATGTTACACAGTGTGAAAGTGGCCACTTACACCAACCAATGACAAGTCATAAGCCCTGTAGATGCCTAGACTTCTTAATTACCTTCTCTTAAATATTTTTCATCTCTGTTGTAATTCTGTAAAATTCTTAAACTAACATACAACCTACCCTACCTGACCTCCACGACTGAACTGTACAAAAAAACACACCAGTTTGACATAAACTACTTGACTAAAATTGAGACCTAAAAAATTGTGCACAAAATAACACTGGGAAACATACAAGACGACGACATAATATTAGTCAAAAATGCTGACATACACCAATATAACACCAGACAACAACAACACTATCATATTAAAAAAGCAAAGACGAACACAGGACAGTCAAAAATACTACATAATGGACTTAAACACTACAACGACTTACCTTACTACTTGAAAACTTTTACTGGAGACAAATTTAAAATCAATCTGAAAAAACATATGATGACTGAACTAACTAGACAAAACGAGACATAAAATGACTAGACAATATTAAATTTCTAATGTAACCCTAACGGGTTTTTTAAAAATGTAAATAAATTTTTAAAAAAATAAATAAAAAAATGTTAAACTTAAAAATATTGACTATGGCCCGCGCATCGGAATTAATCAGAACGCTAAATGCGCCATTGTGTTTGTTTACATATTGTTTTATACGCAACAACATTGTACGCACATTAAACTTAAACAAATAACATAAATTCTTACCAATATGTACGTTAAAAGTGACGTTACATCGAACTTCATTTTTCCGCTTTTACGCATACGCCGGCATGGCGCGGATTATGTTTATTATCTTCTCCATCTCATGCATGCTTTACCGCTATGAAGCAAAGTTTATCTCGCTGAAATCACGGTTTCACCAGTTCTGGTATTTTTCATTCGAATTTGGAATAAAAGCTTGTTCACAACAAAATGCCGGATGATTCCGTGCTTCTTGCTAGCAGCAAAGAAGACCTGCAATTCTAGGTAACAAAAGTCTACGGTGTACGCAAGAAAAGCGATTTGTTCATGAGTGTTGATAAATCAAAAGAAATATGTTGATGGAAAGAAAGGAGTTGACCTGGTCCTTGTCTGCAAAAGTTTGGACAAACTCAAAGTTTTGTTAACGCAATTTAATTTAAGATTAAAGAAGCAAACGAAACCTTAAAAGGTTTAGACTTAACGAATAATAAATTATTTGTACATTTATGAGTGAATAAAAATAAAAATAAAAATAGATTTGAATCAAAATAACCACATTTTTAGTTTAGTGAGAGCAACTCCCTCAGTTGACAGAATTTCAAATACGCGCAGCAGTTTGTTTACAGTTTGCTCTCAATTAACCCAAAAAACGAAAAGATTATCCAAAAAAATATAAAAAAATACAACATGGATAGAGAACACCTTAAAGAAGGGAATATGAAAGTCTAAGCATTTACAGAACTTATGACTTGTCATTGGCTGGTTTGAGAGGTCACTTTACACACTGTGCAACATTCACCATTTTGCCTGTTTTTTTTTTTTTTTTTTAATGAAATATTGGCGCTCTTATAATTTACACAAATATTTCAATTTTGGTGGCCATTTTCAACGAGTTGTAAATAACTCACCATTACAAAATGGAAATGTGGAGTAGAGTGAGGTTTGAACCTCGGCCCGTGAGTCCACAACACTAGCCACGGGATCACAAGTCGATCTTTGAACATTCATATTTCTAAAATTTTTCCGTTTGTTGATTTTAGTGAAATTCAAGAGCTGAAACCTTTATTGTTATAAAGAAATTCATCTTACTGAATTATTTTACATACTAGGCAACGCCTGAAAACAATTTTCCAATTTTTAAACTTCTTTTTGGACCAGTTGGTTTTACTACAATAGTGTTCTCGATCGCTGTTGTAATTTGTTGATCTTAATGACTCCTGAGGGGGTGAAATCCTGTCTTTTGTCTACAAAAATTTAAACAGACTCAAATAATGACATAAAAATATTCTAAATATAACTAAAGAGTTGAAAAAAACCTCTTACTGACACTTTTTTGTTTATCGTTTTCGAGACGTACTCGTCTCTTTGTCAGGACACCAGTGAAACTAACGCGCAAACTCTACTATACACCTTTACCTTAATTGTTGCACAAATATATGAAACCAAGTTATGATAGGACACATTTTTTTAGTAGCTAAGACTAACGTCTACTGATAATAATTTATTTACAACTATTAAGTTTCTTTATGATATATATGCAGTCGTCCACAATTAAAATTTCTTGATGTATGCTGACGATAAAAATATATATTTATAAATATTAAGGATACTAGTGACTGCCATAATTTCTAAGACAATCTTCACCGATTTACAGATTACTATGAAAAAAAATTCATAAATGTTTACTCATTTCTTTTTCACGTAGCTCCAAACCTATTTTTTATCAGTATTTTTTAAGTAATCAAGCTATTTAACGTGTTGAAAGTGTTCGTGATCTTGGTGTGATTCTAGATAAAAAAACTTACGTATGAAAACCACATCGAAAATATAGTGGACCGGGCACAAAGAAACTTAGGTTTTGTTATCCGCACTTGCCAAGTTTTTAATGATATTGGTAGTATCAAATTGATTTATTTCGCTTACATTCGCAGTTTCCTTGAATATGCCTCCTATGAGTGGTGTCCTTAGTATTCTATACACAAGATAAAGCTTGAAAATATTCAGAAAACATTTTTGAGACATCTCAATTGGAGATCCAAATTTACTATTACTATTTTAAAACTTCTTGTCATAAACAAAATATACTTAGTCTTGAGAATCGTCGTTTGGTATTAGATGTAGGGATTTGACATGATATTCTTAATGAACGTCTTGAAAGTCTTGTTCTGGTATCTGAATTGGCTGTTAATGTACCTGGCTACTGCACCCTTCACACGAATCTATCTCTTTTCCATGTACCTACAGTTTGCACCAACTATGCACAGAACTCTCCTCTGATTCGCTTGGCGCGTAATTATAATGTATTTTTCAATAACTTAGACATAATTAACTGTAGTAAACTCACTTTTAAAACAAAAATTAAAAAACAACCATACGAAAAAAATTATGTTTCTTTGTAAAAATAAATATTTTTACATTATAAATTTAAGTTGTTTCTATTCACTCATATCAAACACACACTCATCCTGTCCATAAACCCACCCTCACAACCATATACACTCACATACATATTTACATACCTACCAAAACCACACTCCACTCACTTACACATGCATCCTCAAACAAAAAACTCGCACACATGCACTTCTATGTATTAATATCTAACTGAACTGGATTTTTTTATTATATTTATGTGGAAAACGGATTTGGCTTTATTTTATGTTTTTTTTTACAATGTTGTGTATATTTTTTTGTATTGCTGTTGTTTTTCTGGATAAACAAAATAAAAAAATTAATAAAATATTAAACCACTAAGTAAATGATTGAATTATTTATTGAATCATTTAACTTTTAACATAAGTAATTTATTATTTAGCTGGGTAGGGGTTTTTAATTAAATTAGTTTTAATTTAAATAAAATATACGTTACTTGCCTTAAATATCATTTGAAAGGACAACAAAAATATACGCCAAAACAACAAAAAAAACGGGCAAAAGCCAACTGTCAAACTAAAACAAATATGTTTTTGATATAATTTCGACTAAAATAGTGACGTAGTTAAGGTTGCCAGTAATTAAAAACAAACTTTTTGCTATTTGCTTTCGGTAGGTGCGTCAGTAAATAAACCTTTTTCTTTGTGTTTATTTGGTTATACACCAGACTGAAAGGGTAAATTTACATAATATTATAATATTTAAAAAAAAAACGGACAGTAGAAAGAGAAAAGTTTCTAAGTCAAGCGTAGCCAATTTTACAGTAGAGCCAATGAAAGTTTTTTTTTAATAAAAAAAAAAACTCAAAATTTATATTTTTATTTAAATTATGTAGCAATCACGCAAAAATAGTATGGACATATATGGGTTTTTTTTATTATAAAAAGAAAAACGCAAAACAATCTTTGATTGGCTCTTATGCGAAACTGTTACATGTCGCTTTGGGTTTTTTCCTTTCCAGCGTCGAAATGTAAAGATCAGACTTTTAAATTAATTAATTAAATTAAATAAAGAATGTACACACTCAGATATAAATAAACTAGAGATACTTGTCTTTATTAAGAAAGGGAAAAGAAAAAGAACAGCGAGGTACTATGCTTTGAGATAGAGATGAAAAATGTTTCTTCAGAAATAATCTAAACGATGTTTCCGTAAAAATATCTTCAATAAAGTAAATGGGAAATGATTCTGCCGACAGTTATTAGTTTGTAAATAAAAAGGAATTATGAAAAGGAAAAAAGAAGATGCTTTAGGAATGTAAACGAAGAAGAAAGCCATAATCTGATAAAAGTGTTTTTAAGTGTAATTTTTCATAGAGGTAGAGTGAAGCTTTAGGACCATGGAGTACGCTCACAGGTGGCTCCTGACCAGAAACACTGGCAGAGCATTTTTTTTCATTTTGAAAACTTCTTCCGTAATGATAAAGCTTAATAATATTAACAATATTTTGAGTTTGTCCAAAATTTTGTAGACAAGGACTGAATTCAACTCCCTGGGGAGCTGTTTATATTGACATATCACAACAGAGATGAACATTTAAGAGAAGGTAATATAGAAGTCTAGGCAAAACTAACCATTGACAGGTCATAAGCCCTGTAGATGCCCAGACTTCTATATTACCTTCTCAGATGGTGTTCATCTCTGTTGTAATATGTAAATATAAACAGCTCCCCAGGGAGTTGAATCCAGTCCTAGTCTACAAAAATTTGGACAAACTCAAAATATTGTTGATAAATCCACCTGGTCCATGAAGAAGTATAGAAATTGAAAAAAAAATAATTTTCAGACGTTGCCTAGTATGTAATAATTCAATTAGATGAGTTTCACCCGCATAAATAAAGATTTCAGCTCTTTAACTTCACAATTATCATATAAAAGAATTTAAGGAATATATACTTGGCAGTGCACTGCACTTATTTAATTTATTATTATATACGCCCAGAGGGCTTTAAAATGACAGGCACAAAATTAAAATCCAATAAATTTGTAGGTAAGGTGTGTCACGCTACATACAAAATAAAATTTACATCGATTTTTTTTGGTGTAGTAGGTTTAAAAAGTTGTATGGCAATAAAAAAATATTTTTCTTTTTCAATCATTATTGGCTCGCTAAAATGGATTAAAGATTCGAAAAATGAAAAAATTATTGATCTGAAAGAAAAAAATACAGGCTGAAAACGAAAAGTTTTAAAGATTTTTTCTTAAAAATATATAAACTTATTGATTGGTTGACATATTAAAAAATAAAAATACAAAAAAAAAAAAATTAATTACAGATTAAAAGAACACGAAAAATACCAAAAATAGCACACTGGACACAATAGGACGAAACTTTACATGCGTTTTAAAGGCCTTTTTAAAAGTTTTTTGATGGAAAATGAACTTATAAATAAAGATTTTCTACATTTAAAAAAAATAATTGCTAAAATTACCAAACAAACATAATTTTAAAAAATTCTTATAATTAAACGCCGGCATCCCATTTTTTAAATTTTCGTGGCGGATATAAAAACTTCTCTAACTTCAAGCAAGTAAATTGCTGTTTTAAATAAACTACAATGAAATGAAAAATAAACATTTGAATAAAGATAAAATATTCCCTAAAATAGTAAGGTACAGAATTAAATGTTTTTGAAAAATTATTACGTAATATGTTTTTAAAAATAAATAAATATATGCATTTTAAATTTAAAAACTGAGAATGGAAAACGAAAAACATCAATTTCTTTATAATTGTTTCCAAACTGGTGCAGTTTGACGATTGGAGAGTACAAAATAATTCTGCACATTATATGAAATAACCTGTGAGTATTTACAGTGAAAAGAAGGGTATTTTTTTTTATTTAAAAAAACTATGCACGAAAAAACATAAGAATCAAAATATTAAGAAATTACAATTTAAAACAAAAGAGATCGAAGTGTTTCTGTACAAGTAAATTGCGAGAAGTAAATATTATATTTAAAAAATCTATTTCTACCACAGAGAAAATCTAGATTTAAAAAAAAATAAAGACCTTTTTTAATAGACGTTTACAAATATTATCGACAGATTATGTTAGTATGTATGTAAGCGCTGAACAAAGTTTACTAATGGGATTTGTTATACTTGATTAAAGTGTTTTAATAATTCTATCTAATTTCCGAATACGGTTAGTAAACACGCGATCCCCTATCGTATTACGAATATCGGTAATATTACGTCGATACTTGTATTTTTGTGCTGTCCCATTGTAAGAATTTTTAGGATAAATTGTAAGTTTGATAGAAAAAAACATGTGTTTGTGTACTAATCATTTGTACCGTGTCGCAGTCGGCAGTAGACACATTCTGTGTTATTTTTGTAGCTTGTAGTATCGGAAACCATGTTGAGTTTAATTTCAGCCCATTGGCGTCGTCTTTGTTATTTGAATATTTGTGTATTTCAATAGCCAATTTTATTATTCTTGCACTGTAATTTCTAGGTTAACGTGTATACTTGTACATAAATAATAAAAGAGACAATTTGAATACACAAACCCTCAAAACTGAAATAAAAATGACGGGCTGAAATTTAACTTTACATGGTTGTATGACTCTTTTGTGATTTATCAATTCTAATAACTCCCTAGAGTAGGGGTGCTCAGACTTGAACTGCTGGCGATCAACCTCAATATTGTTATACTACGATTGATCGACTATGAGAGGCTGCAAGTATATGTGATGCCGGATTGTCATCTAGGTAGGGTACATCGTGGCACAGATATTAGTTTTCCGCACAATAGACACAATTTATTTTTCTCTATATCGACTTAAAAAGCTCTCGCAATTGACTTGTCGATTGCGATCGACCGTTTGAGCACCCCTGCCCTGGGGGGTAAAATCCAGTCCATGTCTACTAAAATTTTGATAAATTTGAAATATTGTTTTATTACTGTCACAAATTTTACTGTAATAAATATTATGATTGCTTTTGTATCTTACTCAACACACAGCGCCCGCGCTGCGCCGCAAAACGCTCGCTACTATGGCCAAACACGCAAAGTGCTTTATTCAAAAACTTTGTATTAAAATTAATTTAAAAAACAATGATATTTCGATATTTGCCATTTGAACAAACAATAATTTTATTCAATGAAAATAATGTGGTTCCAATCAATTCTAGTTCAAGAAAAGAAAACGCTTACAAGAACTAAAAATTCAATTTCAGAAAAAAATGCTTATTACAGCTTTCAAATTTAATTTAATAATGTCAAAGGGACTAAATCATTTTTATTTTCTTCACCCCACGAGCAAATAATTCATTTTCATCTTACTTTTATATTTTTGGGTAAAGAAAATTAAAAATTAACGTCAAAGAATAAAATTGCTAACTGATGATATTATTATCATCATTCCACTTTCCACTCCCTGTGGTGCATAGGGCATTGACTTGGTTAGCAAAATGCAATATATTTTAACCACCTTTACATGAAGATAAGGCGATCAATCATGGGTTCAGGTGCCCGTCCAGAAAAAGTTAAATAATTAAGATTAAACCACATTTGAAATCAATATAATACGATTTTCTACTAAGAATTAAACCCAAGACCTCAAGAACTATCTAGGGTTTTTGTTTTACTTCAAACACTGAACTGTATTTTTTATTAAACTGGAGATATAAATCTAGTTTAGATGTAAATGCGATTTTTTTTCTGGTCTACATTATTTTTATATGAAAGTGGTGAAGTTTTATTTCGAAAATATTCGGTATGGAAACCAAACGACATTAATTTAAATAAATATCTCTTGTTTTGTTTATTTTATTTTAATATAAATATCATTTCTATTATAAAACGTCTCTATATACTCTTTTATACATAAATATAAATACTATTAAATAAATATAAGACTATAATAACTATAGACCTATAGAAAATTTAACTGTATTTAATAAAATCTTTGAAAAATGTATTCATAAACGATTAATGGGACATATTAAAAATCTTAACATAATATGCTTAAACCAACATGGTTTTCAAGAATAAAAAAGAACCGGAACCGCTCTAGTAAATTTGATTAATTATATTATAACAAATACGGAAGCTAAAATTCCAACCACAGGAGTAATATTAGATTTTAAAAAAGCTTTTGATACGGTTCACATTGAGACCATGATAAAAAAATTAAATGATATAGGAGTAAAATCTCAAGAATACAAACTATTAAAATCATACTTAACTAATCGGAAGCAGTATACCTTTGTAAATGAAAAAAAAAGTAAAATACAAACAGTAAATTTTGGAGTCCCACAAGGATCTATTTTGGGTCCACTATTATTTATTTTATATATTAATGACTTATCACTGTACTA
This sequence comes from Micrasema longulum, assembly GCF_059751315.1. Taxonomy (NCBI): domain Eukaryota; kingdom Metazoa; phylum Arthropoda; class Insecta; order Trichoptera; family Brachycentridae; genus Micrasema; species Micrasema longulum. The sequence continues at coordinate 597,914 of NW_028277446.1, forward strand.
TTTCAAGGTAAAAATTATCATGTATGCCGACGACATTGGACTATTATATAAAAATCAAACAGACGTATTAACAAACAATGACATAAACAAAGCCCTAACTTTGTTGACTAAATGGACAAACACAAACTTACTTACACTTAATGAAAAAAAATGCAATATTATCCATTTTGAATCTAGAAAAAAATGTCACAAAGTAGATGCTTACATAAATAATGAACGACTAACTGAAATTGAACATGTTAAATACTTAGGACTAACAATAGACAGACAATTGACATGGACAATTCATATCAACAATTTAATTAGCAAAGTGGCAACTTTATCGAGTTTTTTTTTTTAAATCAAAAACTTTGTTCCAATAAAGGAAAAAAAAAAATGTATGAAGCATATGTAAAAACTAAAATATGTTATATGCAACTACTATGGGGAACAGGATATCAAAATGACATAAACAGACTACAAAGACAGCAAAATAAAATATTAAAGATAGTATATGACCTTCCCTATCTAACAGCAACTAAAGAAATTTTTGAACAAACTAAACAATTAAACGTAACTGAACTCTTTAAACTAGAATCTTTAAAATGTATTCATAATTTAGTTTCCACAGAATGCTCGTACAAGGTACTTGCTGTTATTTGAATAATTAAATACCAAAATATTTACGAATTTTGCTCTGAGAAAATTCTTTTTTGTGCCCTCAAGAGTCAATGTCTTGGATGAACATATTAAGTTCTTCAAAACAAAAGCCATTTTCAGGAGGTGTACACGTTTGGATTTTGATTAAGAGAAGAGACCATTGCAGGAGACTGCTCTGAGACATTGCATAGATTTATAAAATTTAAAGCGTGTTGTCAAGATGTTTGTTCAAATTTATGTTGGTGTAATGATTTTTATTTTGAGTATTCTTTAATAATATGCATGCTTCCATTTTTCATTTTGTTGCATCCCAACTCAACACGAGGTTCCTGGCCTCATAGAAAAAGGGATACGTTTTTTTTGTAATATGTATCTTTGTATGAATAAATAAATAAAATTAATATTATAGTACGCCTCCTCTTTTACAGCAAGCTGCTCGATTGTGGAATAATCAACCCACTAATATCAGAGATGCCCTTTCTTTATTTACATTAAAGTCAAAATTTAAATGTCACAATCTTTATTTCCTTTCTCCTACTTCTTTTCCTACCCACCCCTCTATTTTTCATGGCAAAGTGTAGATTTCAAGCTGATTTTTGTTTTTATAAAAAAAGTTAATTTTTATATGCATATATATTAAATATATAAATGTTCAATTTTATCATAAAATTATTAGACTTTATATGAATATACCTGAAAGTACAATTCTCCACATACCTGAAACCGTTTTAAAAAAAATAGGTTTTCCTTTTAATCGTACAAAAAAGTAAACTTTTGTTTTTCAATAAACGAGTAACACTTTCTAAATTTTCAATTTTGGAATTAGCAATTTTGTGTATTTTTTTTTACCGCGTTGGTAAATTATATGTAGGATCATTGTCGGATGCTGTCATTGTGAATACACCTAGAATAATTATGTCTATTTACATATTACTTTTTTTTCAAACTGAACGGTTTGGGTATGTAGGAACTCAAATAAATTTGCCCATCTTAGGTACTCGTATATAAAATGTGTACAAAGTGTAAATGAAATAAATAATACAATTTTTTAAACAAAAATAATTTAATAGTACTCCTGTTCTCAGGAGGACTTCATTGGTAAAAAATTATTCTACTTATTTTGTGTTTATAATTTATTCTACATGTCAATCAAATATATTTATAATTTCTTCTATGCTTATTAAAAGTCATACGATGCTTTATTTGATAACAATGAATTAAAAACATGTTATTGGATGGCAGCCTCTACTATTTATAGATAAATATTTTTTAATAGTCTCTATGTATAAACATTTAACCTGTACATCTGTTTGTATTCTAAATAAATTGCAATAATTGAATATTAGCAATTCATATATTTTGACAACATGAACAGTAATTATTAAATTCAATTATCCAACGAGGAATTACATGGAATCGTCAATAACAGAACACATTGATTTGACAGCCATATAACTTATAATATGTTGTAATAATGCAGCTGGTGTCAGCTTTCAAAACAATGTTTACTCGTATAATTACAATGATATGTTATATTTGAGATATGACATTCAGTACGGTAACTTTAAAAAAATGAACAACGAAATTTTTAGAAAAGGAATTTTATAATAATAATACTGGCTTATATGGCATATGACCAACCATAGGTTGGTTTAGGTGATAAACCATTCAACGAAGGCGGAGAACATTTTTTAGAAGATAATATGCAGTCAAGAAATATCACATACTACGAATACCGATATAAATACGGGAAACGGATTAAGAACAATGACTATATTTTCAAAATCAGTACGGAAATATAAATGAAAAATTTTATACCGTGTTTTTAAAATAAAATTGTTAAAAAACATGTCTTTACAAAAACGAGACATGTTTGGCCGTTACAATAGTGACGTCAATATGAGTGACGATGTTCTATTTAAATTTAAACTGTCACAATCAAAGTTTAAAATTAAAACGAATCGTGACGTATGAGGGGTGTGGCCAATGCAACGAACCGTTTTCGCGGGAATTTAATATTATAAATTCAAAAAATATTTTTTATGATTCTAATAAGTATAAGTACAAAAAAATGTTTTTACTGGACAGTATTTCATGAAATAATTTTGAAATAATCAATAAAATACCGTGATATTTCTCTATTTTAGTCATGTACACTTCTAAAAATATATATATATATACTGTTAATAACGTTAAGTGTCCTCGGCGCATTGTTTAATCCATTTGGTATGCCTCGGTATTACTAGGGTTAACGTCACCCGTTCGAAATGTTTTGGAACCACTCGAGAACTTGTTTATTTATTAGCACTGTTTAATTCCGCAATGCCAAAAAATCGTCTCAGAGCCAAAAAATCGCCTGTTTACGCCACTCAACATAAATATTATGTTTTTTATATTAACTCGGATACCCTATAAATATCCGATAAAAGAATTTGGTTTGTTTGGGTTATTGCTGAGGTGGATAATGTGACAGGTTTCTCCATCCGATACGTTTGCTTTTTACAAAGCCACTAAAAGTGGATTTCAAAAAGTAACACGTCGAATACCGAATGGTACTGTAATGAATAACGAATAATATGCGTCGTCGGAACGAGTTACCGCCAAGAAGATATATTATTTTTATTTTAAGATACACGACTAAATAATATAAAAACTTTTGATAAATAATCACTTAATTCTGATAGTATTTTAATACACAAAAAAACATTTTTCTCAGGTGCTGTATTGCGTAATGAAAAACAGGTGATTTTTTTTTTTCGGGAATACAAAGACATAATAATGTGTATGGAATTCTTTGACTCGGTTGTAAACAGAATCGAATATAGAAATATTGTTAACCACATATTGATAAAAGAATGATACCTTCCGATTCATCACAAAACCTTTTGAAAACGTGTCAGTTTTACCACGAAAGTAAATTATTATTGCAAAATTACGGAAATGGCGGACATCGATCGTATTGAGGTAAATTTATTTTTTTTCATTTTATCAACCTGTTTCTCTCCACTGATCTTATACATTTTTTCCATATTTCTGTTACCTGGGTTTTCTGTTTTCACCCATGTCCTAACAGTGTTAATACGATTTTATTAAATTAAACTAACCAGGAATTCTGTTTTATAGGTGGCATGTATTCAAATAAAACATTCACAAACATAATATTACATGAAGTTTATTACTAATTTTAATATCTTACTTAGTTAAAACAGATATATTTGTTTATAGTAAAATGAAATATAGACAATAATGGATGAATTTAGCCGTTGCGGTAAAATGAGTGGAATATACGAAACTATTGAGTATCGGATGTGCTTAAAGTCTAGTGCCAGTCAAGCTTGGCTTGTTTCCGTTTTGTAGTGGCTGGTGGCGTGTTACGTTGATAATTGTAAACACCCTAACTCTTAGGAGACGCCCAACATTTGTTTTTTAATAGACCGTTGCATGCATTTAATTTTGTGTAGACTTCTGGCAGTAAGAAATCCGTATTTCACCGCGGATGAATAATACAGTTCTGTATGGAAATGAAACCAGAGCCCTAAAAGAGCTGCGAAGGTTTTCACGGTCACTGTTATCAATATTATGTATCTTTTTTGGGTGATACCGTGTATGTTGGATTTAATCCGACGTTTCGGCTACCATTGCAGGAGCTTCAGGGAAAACTGTGAAGATGGTCGGATCAAATCCAACATACACGGTATCACCCAATAAAGATACATAATATAAATATCCCTAAAAGAGCGTTTATAACTCGATGGCTACTCTCTAGTAAAAAGCCTGAAATAGGAAATCGAGTGGAAAGAAGTTCATATCGTAGTGCAGTGGTTGGCACGATTGCCTATCATGCTTAAGGTCCCGGATTAAATTTCTGCCACTTTTGATTGTGTAACGCTAACATTTTTGATTTCGTAACTTTAGTCGTTCTATTTATGATCGAATCTGTATTGTTTTTATTTTACCTCCCTTTTTTAGTGTAAACAAGCTGAAACTTTTACTCATGAATATATTTTCTGAATTATTTTATTTTGATAAATTACAGGAATCCATTTTAAGAACCTTTTAAGTATTTCACAATGTACGATACATATGAATTATATTCCCAGAAGTTCCTATAACTCCTTTTTATATATTAAAAACAACATTCAGAACAACAAAGCAAGTTTACAACCTTCATCACTAAATATATAAGCAAAAAAAATATTCTAACACAAACAAAATAAATACACAAAAACGCTTTCAAGAATGAAGAAAGTTGTTATTCTAGAACTAAGGGAGATAAGGTCGTTAACATTACATGCTATGCAGACAATGAAAATTTAGAGGCAGTGGCAATTCAATTTTATTATTAAAAAAAACATATTTAAAAAAAATAGTTAATGTGCATGTTTAATTTTAAATTTGTATGAATACTCAAAATACAGTTTTCAATTTGAATAATGAATTAAAAAATAAGTGGTTGTATGTAGAACGTTTATTTATATTAATGAGGTCGATTCCTTGTCTGAAATCAAATACTCCGTGGAACTTTCAGCTATCCTTTCAGCGTATTATGTAATATGATATTAGAAATATCCCGAACAAAGGATTCGTCTAAGTAGTTGGCGCAAGGATCATCACTTCAAACTAATATTATATTTAACCCATAACCCTCCTGTATAAATAATATTGAGAAAAACAAAATAAAATGAACACAAAATTTACAGATGTAACAAAAATGACATTTATTAACTGAAAAAATAAAGGTCTGTAGGATTAATTAGTAAAATCATATTTAAAAGACGACAAACAATTAACTGCTATAAATAAACGTAAATAATAAACGCCGTTATCTTTCCATACAACTTCTTTCCTAAATTCAAACTGTTTCTTCTCCTCGTTTTTAGATTTTCCTCCATCCTTCGTGTTTATTATTTATAACTTGTTTTAAAAACTCTTTATGTATGTATTGTTTTTGGACAATACAAGGCCAGGAAAACAAAGAGTTCAACATATTTCAATATTTTTATAAATGTTATCTACCAAATGTAAAATGTAAATTTAAAAAAAATATAAACATTTATTTATCGGGGATATTGACAGTAATACATGTAAAAAATATAACAAATAAAATATACAGAGAATAAAACCAATGACAGATATCCACAGAAATATACTAAATACACGTACACGTTTGTGTGAGTGTAAGTGAGTGAGAGGTTGGGTGAATGGGTGTTATATTGGAATGAGGGTGGACATGTGTGTTAATATTGCACAAGTGACAAGGGTCGAAAATATAAATAAATATAAAATATTAAGAATTAGAGGTAAAATAAAATGAGATAAAATAAGACTTTATTTTTGAAACTAAGTAAAAGACAAAAAAGTATGTTTTAAGACGCGCATTCTAAATGTTATTTTTTTACAATCAAATGGATCAATAAAGGGAAAGTTCAAATTATATTCACGAGCAAAACGTATAAGTGGAGAGTTCTGGGCATAATTCGTACGAACTGCTGGCACATGAAATAGAGAGCTCGACGTGTGACGGGTGCGGTAGCCGAGAACATTTAATGATAACTCCGACATAAGAGCCGGACTATCGAGGCGTCCACTAAGTATGGCACGAAGCACTCCCATGTCTAATAGTAGACGGCGATCTTCTAAAGTAAGCAAGTGGTGCTTTTCGCAGGAAGACGTATAATTGAGATCGGTATTCCTGCATCTCCAGTTAATTAAGTGAATAATTTGCACAGGGATCCAAAGGGTAAAGGAATATAATTCCCGGCTATGCTGGCAGGGAACATTTGTCGATCTGGCATACTATCATGTGAGTAATTAATGTACCTACCCGGTTCGCAGTACTAGTGGGTAAAGTCAATATTATACCAAGAGCAACATGCTACCAAGTAGACAAAGATCATATTTGTGAACGAACCAAGATGAAGTAGGAATCTGAGAGATATATAAATAAATAGGCGTGTATAAGGAACTGCATTTGTATGCTTGTAGGGTTTTGCTGGTTGTTGGGGGTTGGAACTCCTACCCCAGTTGATGGTTGACCAAAAAAATGATTTTGATGGCGAATGAATTATGAATTGAGTTTTGTAACGGCAATAATGTGTTAAACTGAATGCACTCGGACTACAAACTGGAACAGATTTGTTGCATGACTGGGTTGAGCTGACTTAACTGGGCTGGCTCTTTAAGCTAACTTATGTTACCCTGTGATCTCTTTATGGGCCGCGGTCCTTTGTTCTTTATTTTTCCATTATACGCACAAAATTAATGTATTCTAGGACGATGCTCTTATATGGACGGACGTTTTATGTGCAATACTGTTAGTCTTGCAGAATATAATGTATTGTCTCCAAAAGAAAACGCTGAGTTTTTTCTTGTAGTCGATGCTCTTTATTGTATAAATGATCTCATCGATCAATGAACTATAACCACTGTACTATTACAGTAATGCAGCGTATTTTAATCAACTTTAACATGAAGGAAAGATGATCAGCCCAACGTTTTAGGTGTCAGTCGAGGAACCGTAAAATATTGCAGAGAATCACCTTTAAAACCAATATTACAGGTCCTCCTGTCAGGAATTAAACCTAAAACCTCAAACATGGTAGACAGATGCGCCAACACATCTTCACTCAATTTAATTTTTCAGGATTTTTACATGAGAGCAGTCATCGAGTCGAAAACACTCATCCAGGATGATGCATTGCCCCTTTTTCAGCTTTCAGAGACAACAGCAGGAGGCGCGATGCAGATATTAGGACGACGACTTATGCGACATTGGATCGGTGATACGTCATAAAAAACTCAGACGAGAGGTAGTATGGTCAAGTTAATGCAGGACATGGTAAAATAAACCAAAGTAGTGAACAAAATGCCGAATACTTTTCAAGTGTTGACGGCTGTCAACTGGCAGGCTTATTTTGAAAAGTTTTAAGTGGTTTCATTTTCTCAAGAGTAAATTCTGAGAATTTCCTGATTACCTCTTTAAAGAATATTCTTCCTATTTCGAACACTGAAAAAAAAAAAGAATCTTCTTAAAGCAGAAAAAATCCACTTTGAGAAATGAAAACATTGTAAAATAAAAATACTATCTAAAACAAAAGCTACTCCAGAATTATGGTTCTTTTGTCCACTCTGAACTGTATTTTTCATCCGCAAATAAATAAAACACTTGTGAAATAAAAATAAGACGGAATGACAAGTAATACTTAAATCCACAAATTTGGAATAATCATTGACGACCTTCATTGCTTCCACGACATCATCGAGACAAAACCATTGATTTACAACGCAAATTTATGAACGCAAAGTTTTCAATGTACGCAGATTATGAAAGAATATACCTCAAAGTTAATAATCCTCTTGACTGTCATAAACTTCAAGATGATCTAAACCGTTTGACCGAATACTATTTGAAAAATCGTATTAACGTCAATGTATCAAAGCGTGTGCTTATTTATTTTTCGCGCGGTTGACATCATATCTCATATCAGTATGTATTAGAAAACCAACCTGTTCAGAGAGTTGATACCATTCGCGATCTGGGTGTTATTCTTGATAGCAAATTTACATTTGAGAATCACATAGAAATCTTGGTTTTGTACTTCATACATGTCAGGTATTTAAAGATTTCTAAATTTGGCGCAACGGAGAGCGAAAACATTTCTGAGAAGGAAATATAGAAGTCTAGGCGTTTACGTGGCTTATGACTTGTCGTTGCCCGGTTAAAGTGGCCACCTAAGAATGAACTTCCACTAATAATTTTCTGCAACAAACTTTTCAATATTCCTTTACTGTCTTTTTTATTTGCATTTGGGAATATTTTTTTACTAATTATTATTATTTATGTTACAATAAATCCATGTAAAAGTCTTAAAGTCATTCTTAAAAAAGATACACTTTCATACTCTTTTTTCAATATACATTGGATGTCTGAGTACTTAAAACACTAATAAATTTATTTCCAGCGCTTTGTTGTATTTTACTTTGCTGGTAGTAAAACGAGCTAACCCATTACCGCCCACCTCCCGCCTCTTAAGGAAATAGATGACTTGGTTTCCACAGCTTTAGAAGTTCGTCATCTTACGAGGCGGTCGTTAAAGAGTTAATCGCAACTTTCAAGCACCATACACATAATACAGGATTAAGGCTGTTGATTTTTCTTAGAAGAGATAACACTTTGTAGTAAAAATTTAAACATAAGTAATGACTTAAACCAGCTGGTTCAATCTTTTTTTTGCACAAGTGTTACCACTAATAACTAAGATTTTTACAAATTGTAACATTAATAAAAAAGTTTTTTACAAATATGTGACACTAATAACTAAGTTTTTTACCTAATTGTAGCACTGTAATTCTTCACAATATTTTTAATTATCCCACTTCACCTGTTTACCTTAGATAGTTTTTTCACGAAGTTTAACAGTAATAACTAAGTTTTTTAAAAAGTGTAACAATAAAAACAAAGTTTTTTTACACAAATGTGACACTAATAACTAAGTGTGACACTAATAACTACATTTTTTACTTAATCGTAGCACTATAACCTCTTTACAGTATTTTGAATAATCCCACTTCACCTGTTTATCTGAGATAGCTCTTCTAACTTTTATCACAACGTGGACTATCTCTTCGTTTAAGTAACGAGAGAACTCTTTAAATACCCATTTATACCTCTCATTTTCTTTCCTTCTCTTTCACAGGTGTAACTGCTCAATCGTGGAATAATATATCCACCAATCTTAGAGACGCCCCGTCTTTATCTACATTTAAATCGATATTAAATTATCACTATCTAAATGTTTAAGTTGTTACTTCTTTTTTTCTTCTCACCCCCTCTCCTCTCCTCTCTTCATATTATAGTGTAAATTTTTAGTATTAAAAAAAAAAATATGTCCATGTACTTGTAATTTTCTCAAACTGAACAGTTTGGGTAGTTAGGAAGAAATTTCCTTAAGGAAATATGCCAGCCTTTGCTGAATATAAATTACATGTGTTTACAAAGTGTCAAATAAAGTCGGCCTCGTAGTGTGATGGTTAGCGCGTTTGCCTACCATGCAAGCGGTCTCGGGTTCGACTCCCGACATGGTTGATTTAAAATATTTATTTAAAAGGGTGTTTTAACTCTTTAACATTTCATAGTCCCTGGACTGGTACCTGAAGCGTAAGACTGATCATCTTACCCTCATGTGCCAAAAATGATCAAGATACACGGTATACCAATGCAGTGCCCTATGCACCATTAGGTGCGGAAAGGGAATGATCTTGATAATTTTTTTAATAAACAAACTAGTATTTTCACCTACCTGATCACAGAGTGGTATTGATCTTTATATAAGTTAGGTTATAAAATTGATGTGAAACTTTACGCTCAACTAAACAATAAAGTCGATTTAAATTCCAAAAACCTAAGAATCATTTTGAACACGATATTTTAAGGAGTATATTTAGCATTAAAGTTTTTCGATCATAAAATAAGCTCTATGACATTGAATGAACTTGAAACTAAAAGCTATACGATTTCGTCTTTAAGCTTAAAAAGTGAAACTTTCACGCTTTTCAAAGTTTTGTGAAAATGTCAATGGTTCTGTTGCATAGATTAGCTAGTCAAAAATAATAAGTTCTGAGTTATATTACAAAATAAACACCTTTTTAAATCTAGAAAGATATAACTCTTTAATATTATTGGTTTTCCTTTGTTAGACAAATGTTTTCATAATACATGCGGCGTTTTGGACCAGACAGCGAAAATTCAGATTTCTCAGCATTTCTCATGGCAAACTTTAAAAAATATCCTGATATTTTTTTGTACATTTTTTTTTATTTACGTTTTTTCTTTTATAATCCGTAGATGGAAAACGTCTACCTCGGAGTTCTTCTTTAAACCCCTACCCCTTCTCACCCAGCCAACTCCCTTAACCACGTTCAGTGCGCATTCATATGCGCATATCACGGCCTCCGTGGTGTAGTGGTCAGGACGCTTGACTCACGCACGGAAGGTTCGGGGTTCGATTCCCGGTGAGATAACAAAAAATAAAATGTGATTTTTCTCAAGCCTAGGTGTTCTATGATGTAATTTACCACTGTAATTGGACCTCCTGGTCTGTTGTGGTGCAAAAAGAAAATAATAACAATAATTTATCTTTAAATAAATAACTTGTTAGCCAATACAATGGTTTTTTTTTGTCAAAATCTTTGTTGGTTAAATAAGTTTTGTATCTCAATTTTATTTTGTAGCGGAGGGGAAGGGGTTTGTCGAAGGGATGCTAGTCCAAGATTTTAAACATTTACTATTCCCATAAATTAAAAAAACTGAAAAAAAAACATGAGGATTTATTTTAAGGTTTACCATAAGGAAAGTTCCTCTGAAGTGTCTCGGTCTGTACCTAAACACCGTGTATGTAAATAAACTAGTTAAACATCTATAAGCTCCCTAAAGGCTAGTTGCATAAAAAAAAAGTTGTGATGAATAATTGTTGAGTTTTTGTTAAAATGTGCAAAATAAATAGTTTTATTTGACTTTTTCGTGCAAACTCTTTTGTCCATTTTGTTGAATACGTAACAATTATTTAACTTTAAACTTTATTGAACTTAACTTCTTTTTATGCAATAAGCCTTTACTAATTTAAACGATGTGATAGTTGGCATGAACAAATTTAGTTTTTAAAAAGTGCATGATATAACCAATACTATTTTGAATATCATAAACTTTTCTGCTCACACAAATTTAAAATACACATTTGGTCACGATATTTACAATTACAATACCCCGTAACTCAAGGAATCTTCATGTATCTAAATTTCGCTCAACGAAGTTTGGCAAGTCTTTGGAAAATATTGGCCATTACGAATTTAATAAACTGATCGATAGGTTAAAACACGAAAAGTCAAATAGCAAATCCAAAAGTGTCGCAAATAAAAAATTCACTGAAATTTTTTTGATAGTGATAGTTATTAATGTAATTTATATATGTGGTGTAAAATACTGAGTTTAATGTTTCTTATATTATGTTTTCTACTATTTCAGTTGTATTAACTAAGTATGATATTATGTATTATCACAAACATGTTTTCTTTTTATGTACGGTCCCAATTCAGTTTTTTTTTATAACTGGGAGTATATTATCTAATATATGTATTATATGTTTTATTAATAAAAAAAAAATAACCATTGTGTATAATATTTCACATCAATAAAATACCCCCTCATATATATGAGGGGGTACCCAAAAGAAACCGAACTATTATTTTGGTGGGCGGAGTTTTTGTTGTACGGAGTTCTTTTGATTATATTGTAGAGCTACCTTTTACCAGCCAGAATCCCAAGTATCGTTGCTGGAGGAGGTTTCATTTGGCTGGTGTGATTTTTTTGTGAAAGTTGTTTTGCAAGCTAATGGGTTTTGCCATGGATGACAAGATACAGAACTCGCTTCCTCTGCATTCATGCATCTTCTCATGCGCGAACGTCGATTATTCCTACTCTTGACATGCCTATCTAAGTATTTTAAGGTTAAATGCTGTCGATATGCGATCTCTCAGGCAAATGTATAGTAAAATTATGTATGATAGGTGCACAAATGTCGAGATCCGTGCACTACGTAAGGATAAGACAAGCATTATCTAAAAACTAAAAAAAAAGGCTGATTTCGACATGTAGAGCGAATGGAGAGTAGAATAACGTCCAAATATTGATGGATGCAGAAGACGGAGAAGACCGAAAAAGACATAGAGTGATCAAAACTCTTGAAATGTTAACAAAGAGCTACAAACACGATCTTATGAGGAAAACTCAAGTATTTTACTGTTTTTCCCGTTTTAAATGAGATAAAATGTCAATTGATGACCAACTCTCTTGAGACGTTTTTCAACGACCCGAACCTACAAAAATGTCGTTAAAATTATCCAAATCATCTTGATAAACTGACGATAGACTATCAAAAAAATTATGAAGGTAGGGTGAGAGCTCCAGTACTCAGCCACTTAAGAAAAAGTTAAAACTTAATTCAATCTGTAATTGTATCATCATACATGTTATATTCAGTTTTTTTTATACGCAAAGCTTAATTAATGATTTATGAAATTGTAAATTAGTTATGAATATATCTTGCGCTGTTGGAGGCATTTCAAGTGACTTGTTCAATGATTCATCTGTTGCATATTTGGGCAAAATTATATCCTGAAGTAAAGTTATCTTTTTAGAATTTGGTAAGTTAGAAGAGGTTTGCGGAATTTCGAATGACTTATTTTCAGTCAGTAGTTCACCATTCTCTGATGAATATAAATTATGCGGTGGTGACTCCAAGCATAAAATTCCATCTTGGTTTATATTGTACACTTCAGGTATTATAAAGTTTTCAGGGAAATGTGTCAATTTACTTGAATCGACAAGTGCAGCTTTTCGGATTACATTCAAAATAATTTCACTATTTTGGCCCTTTTCCTGTAATTCTGTTGCTAAGGACGCAATAACTTCTTTAGCGTGCTTGTATTTTATTTCGGAATGAGACACAGAAGGGATTTCAATCGGTTTGTGATTGGATTCAAAATTTTCTAGAGCATTTTGAACACATTTAGTGTAATCTACGGCATCTGGATTCAATGGAAATAGTCCGCACTTCCTGAAACCGTTTTTAATAGTTTCAGGAAGATTAGGAATTTCCAAAACTTTTTTTAGAAGGGGACAAAACGCTGATTTCGTAAGAACCTTGTTTGCGTTGTCTGATTCCATATGCCAAAATCTGACAGTTTTTTTCCATTCTGATTTTAAAGGTTTAAACACACTAACATCGGCGGGCTGCATTAGATGAGTGGTGTTTGGAGGAAGTGCATATAAAATAATTCCGTTTACGGAACAAAAATCACTCAAATCCATCGTTAAATGTGACCTATGTCCATCTACAAATAAAATTATAGGTTTTGGAATGTTCATTTCTATGAGCCAGTTGTTAAAATCATTTGCCACATATTCAAAAAAAACGTCGCTCCTCATCCATCCACTATCCGATAACCCTAAACACCACTTCTTTGGCATGCTATTAACTAATTCTTTGTGGGGGCGTTTGTAAGGGAATACCACTAATGGATATGATGTTTTTCCACTTGCCGAAAAAACTAAAAGAACTGTTATAGTTTCCTTCTCACATCCCAACTGTACCTCTAATACATTCTTCCAACCTTTTGGAGCTATGACTTTGCCTGATTTGGGGCACATGCTGAAAGATGTTTCGTCTCCATTAAAAATTCTGTCAGGGTCAAGTAAAACATCCTCATTACCAGTTTTTTTTTAAATAGTCTTCCAGTTCTCTAAACCACTTTCTAATATATTCTTCTGTAACCATCGCCCGCCCCTTTGTGATTCCTTCTGGTACACGATGAACCAAGGATGGATTTCTTTTCATAAATCCTTCGTACCACTTTTTACCAGGCCGACCGTTTTTGAATGGATGTTTCCTTACCGAGTTTTTGATAATGTTTTGAACACTATCTAAAACGTCTTCTTTCTTACGAGGGAAACCACATTTCTCTAGGTTAATACACCATTCCTTCAGTTTTTCTTCTTCTGCAGAGGTCAATACAGTATCAGGCCCCATACGTTGATGTCCCTCTGCCACACGACCGTGAAGACGATCTTGCAGGGTTCCTCTGGGTACTCCAAATTTTCGACTTGCCTCTCGAATGCCAAGTTTGTCTTCTCGGATGGCCTTTAAAGCAGTTGATACTGCATTCTCATCATATTGGCGTAACAAACGCTTCTTTGGTTCCATTCTGCATAAAAAATACTAGATATTATTGTACATAATATTTGTTTTTACCTAATTTTCTTCACAATTATTATAAAAATGAGCTCTACGATATAAAAATGAACGTTGTATAAGGTGGCTGACATATGGAGTAGAATAATCCTATTCTCAGCCACCGAGAAATATTTTACTTTTAAAGCGGCTGACCATAGGATCAAAGCAGATTTTTAAACTTTTGTTGATTATTTCGTTTGCAAAATGCCACAAACTCTCTAATTCAACTAAAAACTTTTTTTTAAACTTCTTTTAGAAAAATCCTATTGTCGGCCATATGGCTGGCTATAGGAGAAGTTTGATAAATATGACTCCTAAAGTCAGCCACCTCAAAAAACGCGTTAAATTAATTAAATATCAGTTTATACACTAAATATTACAAAAAAAAAGTATTCTGAAGTAGGACAAACCTTAGGTGAATGGCAGATTCTTTAGGCAGCTTTAAAAAACCTTATTTTCGAACACTCAACACACTTGTCAAAATAATCAAAATGGCTGTTTTCGCATCGAGAGCTTGACCTCAACTGAATGTAAGAAGGGATTAGTTTCGAATTTTAACACCAGGCGTCACTCAAATTTAAAATAAATGCTTAATTAGACGGCTGAGCACTGGGTACCTTTCAAAATATTTATTTTTCAACGAGATACTTATTACAAAATGATTTGTGAAACGTGGCTGACTTTTGGGGGTGGCTGACTTAAGGAGATACTACCCCTGGATTGACTCGGATTCCATTGAAGCGAGTTTGAAGTAAAGATTTGGGGATGACAAGGATGACTGCCAAATTCGCTCTCTCACAGCCCTCTTCGTGCACCAATTTTTTTACAAAAAAATGACCGTTGCATCCCATTTCTTTGATTTATCCAATATCCAGTCTCCTGAGACTCTTTTTATTATTTTGAATTAAAAAATACATGAAAGGATTGCGTTTTACCTACGTTGTTGAGGTCAATTTAAGAATAAAATATCAGATCAAAACATTCATTGCAATAGAAATAAGACCTGTGGTCACCTATAAAAGTATAGTTTGGCACAAAAAAGTCAACAAAAGGTATGCAGCGGAGCATTATCCAGCCTACAAAGAATGACCTATAGTATTGCCACTGGAGCAATGTGTTTAACTCCAACTACAGCAATGGAAGCAATGTTGTGCCTAAATCTTTTATACATTCATGAGTACATAGAGACAAGCATGACCATGCTACGTGCGATGCAGTTAAGCAATGCCCACCGTAAATGCTATGATGAATTTGCAGCAATACTTAACTAATATTTCAATCAAGCTAAACCATCGGATGTTATGAGTATGAAATTCAACTTCCAAAAACATTTTTTAATGCTAATATCTGATAGGGGACAATATCTGGGAGATAGTCCCCTACCTTATTGAGAAGGAGACATTGTTTGGTACACCGATGGTTAAAAACAAGATGGACAAGCAGGTGTTGGGAGACATGGAGTAAGACCCACCTTACCTGGGCCTCTATCCCACTATCTCCCAAACGGAACTATATGCTATCTATGCCTACGCACATAAAAATTTTACGCAGACAGCACAAAAACAAAATATCTCTTAGACCGACAGACTCCTCTAAAAGCACTGAATTCTGACGAGATCATTTTTGAATTAACCTTGGAGTGCCTACGGGCGCTTAATTGTTTCAGTGAGTTTAACAGTGTGACCTTAATTTTGGTACCTGAACACTCAAACATCGACGGTAACAAAGCAGCTGATAAATTGGCAAGACTGGGAGCTAAAACAGCCCCAATAGGTCCTGAACCCTACTGTGGGTTGCCTTAATGTGCTCTTTGTAATGATTAAAATATTACAACATATGTGTAACATTCACCATTCTGCTTATAGTTGAAAATCGTTATTTCTTCAATTCTTTTGTCTGATAATGTTTGTGAAGTTGAAGAGCTAAAACCTTTATTTATGCGGGTGAGATTGATCTAATTGAACTATTTCATAGGCCATGGGCCAGGAAGCAAAGTGTAATGCTCTGGCAAAAAGTACCTGGTTAGCATAATGCAAAAGAACCGATAAAAGGATACTAGTAAGATTTTGCTTTTGACCTAATAAAGCTCAGCCAAAATTAAATGAGGGTTATCACTAGAGCCCGCCCAGGGCACTACAAATTAAACAAACACCTTACTAGAATGAACCTTCCCAAAACTTCTTGATTTAGGTTCTGCAGGGCAGATAAAGGAACACCAATGCACATTCTATGTGAATGTGATGCTCTACATCATTAAAAAGAGCCTCATCCTAAGGAAACGGTTAAACTGGTTAAACCTGATAATCTTAAAGAACACGCGCCCTACCCAATAGCCCGATACTTTACGGGTCTGGGCTTGGAGGCAGAGATTTATCAAAAATGTAAACTGTCGCCTTCCATGCAGTAGCCAGGCTTTTTATAAACCTGAGCTTGGAGGACGAAAACTATTCACGGGGACCCATCACAATAGATCTTTACAAGTTTTGTGTGATGTCAGGAGCTTGCATATAGCTGACCCCTACCACTAAGAATAAGAATATTTTTTATTTATTTAACTTTTTGTACATAATGTTATTTGTACATTGGCGGGCTTATTGCCAAATGGCAATTTCTTCCAACCAACCAATAAAATAAAAGTTTCATTTTTATAATTCAAGTTACAGAACATATTCAATAGAAAAAAAAAGATTAAAAAGTTAAAAAAATATAAAAATAGAAATAAACTTACATGTTTATAAATTACCTTAAATCAAAACTATTACTCAATGGGAAAAGAGAAAAAAGAGGAAAGAGGAAAAAAGAGAAGGAGGAGAGATTAAGGAAGAGAAAGGAGATGTTTCTTCAGACGTGATTTAAACTGAGATAATGTAGTAACAACTTTGATGGTGGATGGGAGATGATTCCACAGTCGAGCCGCATGGACACTATATGAGTTAGAGATGAAAGAGAAATTGTGGATGGGTATTAAGAGAGTGCCTTGATAATTAGAACGAAGAGGTCAACCATGAACTGATAAGCATTGAAATTTTTCACGCAGGTATATAGGAGCGTTAGGACTATGAAGTACATTGAACAGAAGTGAGAGGGAGTGATAGTCTCTCTGCTGTCTAATTTTTAGCCATTTCAGTTGCCTACGATAATTAGAAATGTGGTCATATTTCCTAAGACCAAAAATATACTTTATGCATGTATTATGAAGTCGTTCAAGTTTATCGAGTTGCTCACAGCTTAAATCAGTCATGGAAACATCAGCGTAATCTAGAATGGGTAGTAGTAATGCTTGTTCAACGGTGCATTTAGTATTAAGAATTTTTGCAACCTTCTAAGTGAGTGTAGACTAGAAAATATTTTGCGGCTTAATTCATTCGTATGAGCTCGCCAGCAGAGATGTTCATCCATTTGTACTCCTAGATTTTTTACGTATTTTCTGTATTGAATATTGGTACCATTGACAATAAAAGGATTAAGTGAAGAACTGTCTAGCTTACTAAGCAATCTTTGACTACCCGCAAACATAATTTGTGTTTTAGATAGGTTTATTAGTAAACCATACTCTTTTGTCCATGTTGACACGCAATTTAGTGTATAAGACATCGATTCTATTGCTTTGCTTGTGTTTTCAGGTCTACAATGAAGATATAATTGTAAATCCTCTACATAGAGATAATATAAACAATTGAGACAATCTGCAATCGGATTAATAAATAGGGAAAATAGTAATGGTGATAAAACTCCACCTTGAGGTACTCCAGCGGCAATATCAACCCATTCCGATTGATGATCTGGTGTTTTGATGCACTGCTGTCTGGCTCGTAAATACAATCCGAACCGTTTTTCAACCGGTTGTGTCATATTAAGTGTTTTAAGCCTAGCCAACAAAATATCGAAATCCACAGAGTTGAAAGCGCTCCTGAAGTCGAGTAATGTTATCAAGGTTAGCATTTTGTTATTCATTTCGTATCTAATGTCATATGTTACCTTGATTAAAGCGGTAGTTGTACTATGGCCCGCACGAAAACCTGATTGATTGGGATCAAGAAGATTATTTGACAATAGATAATTATTTAGCTGATTATATAAAAAAAAATATATATATATACAACTCGTTCAATGACTTTGGAAAAAAATTGGAAGAATAGATAAAGGTCTGTAATCTTTGAGAGAAACTGGTAAAGAAATTTTGGGAAGTGGTATAATGAATGAGAAAATTTTGGAAGTGGTATAATGAATAGCTCCAAAAGAGAATATTTTGGGAAAATATATATGTGGATATATATAAATGTATATATTTTTAATGCAGTTCGGTTTCTTTTGGGTATTCCTTCATGTATGCGTATAACATTAATTATACTTTATTTAATCTGATAAAAATAATTTGGTTGCTACCAACCAAATCAGATGAGTCAAACTTTGGTCAACCATTTCTCAAAACTAGCAATTTCGAGGTATAGCTTTACTGAACAGAGTCATTGATATGTAGAATTTAGTTAGTTTAGTTTAGTGTCGATAAATTAGGGTTTATTTGTTAAAATAAACTAAGAAGCTTGTCAAGATCTGTTTATGAGTTAAATAAATCCTTTGTCACCACGTACAAACTTTAAATTTTAGAATTTAGTTTGACAGTTGTACATGTGTTATCTCAAGCCTAAGTCTTAATTGTTTGTAAGATATATGTATCGGTGAACTGGGGAGCGATTACAAATGCTATCTTCATCGGTATGTATTGAAACGGTATTCTTAACTTTTCTGCCATCTCTTTCTATCGAGGTATTACGAAACCGGCTTACGAAAAGTCTTCAGGAAGATATCGCTGTGGTTGTTAATTTTTTAAATAGTAAAACCTACTTATTTTTGATAATTATAACATTTCTTCCAAGTTATACATGCGCTGTAACTACTTTCAATTTTAAAATTTTAACCACTAGATGGGCGCTATTACTGCTGTTTTTACTGTGTTGAGTGGATCTGTACAAATAGGTAAAATTATGTTTTTATTTGTGAGTTTTATATTTTATGATTGAACATAAAAGACAAGTGATATTCCACAAATTTGGAATATCTAGTGACCGGTTTCATCGGTTTCACGACTGGTATCTTTATTAAGAAATTCAGTGTATTTATACATAACAAAAGTAAGGATAGAGATTTCAAAATTATATGAGAGAAATTTAAAGTATTTAAGGTTAAATAATCAGTTGATAAAATGATATTTCTAATGAGTTTAAGTATTGTATGTATATTATTTTTAATTGTCCCTGTTTTTTGTCTGATTGAGTCTGATTTCTGTCGATTATGATTTCTCTCTCTTTTTTCTTAATAAAGATACTAGTCTCAAAGATGTCGCGAAAGCGATGAAACGAGTCACTGGATATTCCGAATTTGTAAATTAAGGTTTCGCTCGTCTTTTATTTTCTAATGAATTACAATTAACTTCCATTAATTTTTTTTACTTACAAACTTAAAATTTTTATGTGTTTTTATTTTGTTTTCTATATATTTGATATGATGATTTAATTACGTTTAAAAAGGCAAGTTTCAAAATAATACATCATTTCTCCCTCTGCAGGGCACACAAAAGTGAGGGATCGTTGTCTTTAATGTAAAAAAAGTAACACATAAATTGTAAAAGAACAAATAAAATAAAATTAGAATGAAATATGCTAATAAAAAACTGTATTATTGTAAAAAAAGTAAGAAATAATAACATTTTTAGAGTCTCGCCAATCAATTTGACTATGTCCGTTAGAACAAAACTAGGTCTCTGGTAAACAATTTAAAATTAAAATTGCTCAAAGGAGAATTACGTATTTCACATATTGTAATTTAAATTCAGATTTTAACATTTTACAACAGAGATGAAGAACATTTAAGAGAAGGTAATATAGAAGTCTAGGCAACTACAGGGCTTATGACCTGTCAATGGCTGGTTTAAGTGGTCACTTTACACACTGTGTAACATTCACCATTCTGCCTATATTTGAACATCTATATTCCTTCAATTCTTTCATATGTTGATGTTTGTTGATAAATTACCTGGTCCATGAAGAAGTATAGAAATTGAAAAAATAATATTTTCAGGCGTTGCCTAGTATGTAGGTGAAATAATTCAATTAGATGAATCTCACCCGCATAAATTTAGGTTTCAGCTCTTTAACTTCACAAACATCAAGAGATGAAAGAATTGAAGGAATATAGATGTTCAAATATAGGCAGAATGGTGAATGTTACACAGCGTGTAAAGTGGCCACTTAAACCAGCCATTGACAGATCATAAGCCCTGTAGATGCCTAGACTTCTATATTACCTTCTCTTAAATGTTATTCATCTCTGTTGTAAAATGTTAATATAAACAGCTCCCCAGGGAATTGAATCCAGTCCTTGTCTACAAAAATTAGAACAAACTAAAAATATTGTTAAATTCAGATTCACTAAAAAACATTGGTAAACAAACTTTATTTTATTTTTTATTTTTATTTTATTTATTTTATTTTTGCACCACAACAGGCCAGGAGGCCCAATTACAGCGGTGAATTACATCACAGAACACCCAGGCTTGAGAAAAATCACATTTAATTTTTGTGTTCTCACCGTGGGAATCAAACCGGAACCTTCCGTCTGTGAGTCAAGCGTCTTGACCACTACACCACGGAGGCCGCCGTTGTATAATTCATGCATTTATGCATTTGCATTGCAACTGCAGGTCTTCTTGCATAGAAACGATTTTCTTCCAACTTAAGTCTAATTTATTCGATGTTCCTATGAATTGCAAAATACCCATCTTGGAAGATCTCACTCAAACGCCCACTAATGCAAACCAAATACTGCCTAGTATTCAAATAAGGGTGGGTTGCCTATAGCCAAATTCTGAGCAAATGATTTTGCTTTCGTATCCAAATCTGTAACCATGTTTTCAGTGTGTCCAAATGCTTGTAGACACAATACTGGATTTCTCCCCCTAGGGAGTCATTTTGATTTACAAATTACAACAAGGATGGAGAACATTTTTGAGAAAAGATGGACTCCCTAGGATGTGAAATCCAGTATTTTTTCTAGAAACATTTGAACTAACTCAAAATATTTTAATAAAATCAACTACACAAAGAAGAAATTAAAAAATTGGATAATTTTTATCAGGCATTGACTAGTGTGTGAAATAATTCGATCAGATGAATCTCTTAACAGCAATAAAGGTTAACAGATGGATGAATTGAAGAAATATGTAGATAATTTTGCAGTAGATTTTTTATCTAACCGCAGTTCTTAGATCCATGAATTAATTTTTAAATGTTTTATTATATAAAAAAAAAACGAGTGATACCCCTAATCCACAAATTTGGAATATTCATTGCCCGGTTTTATCGCTTTTGTGACATCTTCGAGACTGGTATCTTTGTTAAGGAGTTCAATGTATTTATACAAAACAGAGGTAAGGATAGATAATTCAAAGTTATATGAAAGTTAATTAAATAAAGTTATTTTTATCTTAAGGATCATTATCAAATTTTTTCGGGTTAACTTATGAGTTGATATAATGCTATTTTAATGAGTTTAAGTATTTAATTTTAGTGATAAAACCGGTCACTGGATATTTAAAATTTGTGGATTAAAGTACCACTTGACTTTTATTTGTATAAAAAATTACAATGAACTTCCATCAAGAATTTTCACTTACAAGCGTAAATGTTTTTAATTAATTATTTATTTCATAAAGGTGGAAAGCTGTTAATAGGCTGTTAAATAATAATTTTTAGAAATTAAATTTCATGCGTAATTCGGGAAACAAGTGTTTTAAACAAATTTTCGTATTCTCATATAAATAAGAAAAATGAGGCAAAACTTCGCACGTAATGCAAACATGGAATTTATTTCAGAAAATACAAACTGTAATCATGGTGGTCGGAAAGGAGAAACAATATTATCACGTTTGAAGGGGAAACTTCGCGTGTGACGCCATTTGAGCAAATGTCTTAAGGTTTGTCACGTGTTTCAGAAGGCACGACGTCACGCGATACCGCAAAATAAAAAGGAAAAACTTATTGCCCCATGTCCTGTTTTGCTCTCATATACTCTACGTGATCATTTAGGTTGCCGTTTTAAAGATAAGGAGATTTAAATCTTGCCAGGTGTCTGTAAAAGCCAAGGCTTAGCTTAAGTTACCGGGGTGAAAAAAAAAAAAGAAAATGCAAAACTCCAACAGAAGCGATGAAGTCAAATTATGGGTGCTATAACAACCTTATTCATATACAATGGTGCATAAGGCACTGTATTGGTACGTCAACCGCAGCGCATCTTGACATTTTTTAAAGCTAAGGTATCAATATTTGAGTTTGTTCAAATGTTTGTGGACAAAATACTGCATTTCACCCCCTTGGGAGTCATTAAGATTATCAAATTACAACAGGGATGGAGAATACCTTAAAGCAAGGAATATGGAAGCCTTAGCATTTACAGGGCTTATGACCTGTCATTGGCCACCATAACCAGCCAACGACAGGTCATAAGCCGCGTAAATGCTGGATATCCGGTTTGATCACCGTAAAAGAAATAATCAAAAGAACTGTCAGGGAACAAACTCTGACGTCACACACAGAGTTATTTCAGAAATAGTTAACTTTCAAAATCGTTTTCAAGCGTTGCCAAGTAGGTGATTTGGTTCAGCCGGATGAAACTCACCCACCTAATAAAAGGCTTCAGCTCTTTTACTTCACAAAAGTCAACAGATAAAAGAGTTAAGGAAATGCGGATGTTCAAACATGGGCAGAATGGTGAATGTTACACAGTGTGTAAAGTGGCCACTTAAACCAGCCAATGACAGATCATAAGCTCTGTAAATGCCTAAACTTCCATATTCCCTTCGAAAGTAAATTTTTTATAACTATGCCAAATGTTAATAACAAAAATATTTATCCTTGCTACTCGAAGAATGAAAGTTCACTAATTCAGCAACACATCTATACAGATACATTATACAAGAGAGAGTACGAAGATAAAAGTCATTAGTCATAACAAGGAAGACAGAGACGCTATTCTGCGGCTGGTGTTGTCTAAAACAGATTCAGTCTTCAGTCGGTTGATGACAGTGGTGAGGGACGCACGCGTGTAACATGAGCCGCGTATTTGTGATAATTAATTTATTTTGCTATTCCACTGCTAAATTATATGTTTATTTGCATAAATTATGGAAAAATAATTACTAAACAGAATGTCTTCATGTTTTTTTTTCTGAATGTCTGAACTTTAGAATATTCCGTATTTTACTAGTGGTAACACGATGTTACATCACCTCGCACAAAGGGATTATTTACCAGTCTTGTAAGAATTAATTACCACGACTTACTAAAATTGATTGTTTCCTCAAAAAAGAGAAAGAGATCACTTAAATGATTTACTTTGATTTTTCAAATAAATTTTTACTTTTAAGAGATAGATCCTTTTTATTTTTTTTGAGATATTTACCGGTCACTTAAGCCCGGGACACATTGTTAACAAATATTTTTTAACCTTTACACTTCTGTGTGTTTATTTATAGGTAGTCCTATATTTCACTCGTCTTTGAGAATGCCATAAATCTTTGTCAATTTAATATTATAAGCCTAGTAAACTGTATGTTTTCAGTAATGTCAAAACTGCAAACGCTTTCGGTAACATTTCCCACTCTTTTCTTAATAAATCACAATTTGCAGCTTTCTAAGCGCGGGCGGGGCGGGGGCGGCAGAAAGTTAAGGGAACAAATTAAAACAGTATATTTTCATCCGAAACGCCCTGTGTCGAAACAAAAATGTTGTTTATGGAACAATATTGCATTTGCGGTTTTTGTATTCTGTCAAATTTCAGATGGAGAAAAGTTAAAGTATTAAATTTTAAAATAAAATTGAACGAAAACTCAAAATATTGTTGATAAATCCACCTGGTCCATTAAGAAGTATAGAAATTGAAAACATAAGATTTTCAGGCGATGCCTAGTATGAAGGTGAAATAATTTAATGAGATGAATCTCACCCGCACAAATTAAGGTTTCAGCTCTTAATTTCACAAACATCAACAGATGAATGAATATATATGCTCAAATATCGGCAGAATGGTAAATGTTAAACAGTGTGTAAAGTGGTAACATTAATCAGTCATTGACAGGTCATATGCCCTGTAGATACTTAGAATTCTGTATTGCCTTCTCTAAAATGTTCTTTATCTCTGTTTTAATGTGTTTATTTTAACAGCTCCCAGGGAGTTGAATCCAGTCCTTGTCAATAAAAATTTGGACAAATTTAATATATTGTTGATAAATCCACCTGGTCCATGAAGAAGTATAAAAATTGAAAAAATAAGACTTTCAGGCGTTGCTTAGTATGTAGGTGAAATAGTTCAATTAGATGAATCTCACCCGCATAAATAAAGGTTTCAGCTCCTGATTTCACAAACATCGACAGATGAAAGAATTGAAGGAATACAGATGCTCAAATATCGGCAGAATGGTAAATGTTACACAGTGTGTAAAGTGGTAACATAAACCATCCATTGATAGGTTATAAGCCCTGTAGATGCATAGATTTCTGTATTATCTTTTCTAAAATGTTCTTCATCTCTTTTGTAATATGTTAGTAAAATTAAACAGTTCAATTGGATAGAAAACAAAAGAAAATTGACCAAATTATGCCATACATATGAAACCTATAATGAAAAAGGTGTACCAATAAACTACCAAATCTACAAACGAAAAAATAAATTAAAAAGAAAGCTTTGATGCATTTGAAATATTTTGTTTTACGTAATTTGCTTTTTTAGTTTTTTAAATTTATTTATTATTTTATATTTTATGCATTTATTCATTTAATTTTTTTTTATATTTCTAGAAAAAAAATCTCAATCAAGTAAGTATAACATTACAAAATGGTTGGTGTCATACATAATTAAAATGTGTCTACCTCTCTAATACAGTAAAAATTCGGGTTTAGGGTTAAAAAAAAACAATTTATCAAATCCTTCAAAACTACGTGACTGTACTTTGTCAGTTAGTGCTTATAACAAAGATCTCATATATTAACATATTATTATATAACACGTATTGGAAAATATAAAACTAACATCAGATTCTTTTCTCTTCTGCCAAGGAACCTCAGAACAGTGAACGAAATCTCACTAAACAGTTATGTCGATGTGTTTCTACAGCAATGACAGGTATTTAAGAAACAAGCGGTCGACACAGAAACTCTCTCCTGACCTGATCACACTTGATCACTCTTGCCATTTCCGCCTAGATTATGCCATATTTATATATTTTGTTGATTATACATTTGGTTAATTTAAGTAGATTTGAAGACTGTTTAGATTAATTAATTAAAGTATTACTCATTAATGCCAATCTATTAGGGCTAACTTAAGCCTGTTGATTGACTTTTTTTTTTTAAACATGTTAAAATTTTTATTGCTTTGAAAAAATATACATATTTATTTATTAGTGAATACTTGGCACAAATGCCTTTTATAAACATAAACATAAATACAATTAACATACAGTGTTCTATTACAAAATTATGAAATAATCTAATAACAATGTATCAATACATATTACATAAATGTTTCATAAATGTTATTTATAATAACTTTGGGATTTTAAAACTTAACATACTTAGGTAGAAAAATAATAAAAATAAAGATAACGCGGTATATTTGAAATAGCAAAAATCATAAATCATTGATTTGTTGGTATTGTTGCAATGTATATTGAATGCCCTAGGAATAATAATAACTGTCTCCTGATAAGAGCCGTTTTCAAAGTAAAATATAAAAATAAACAAAATAATGAACTTTTCAAAAAAAAAAATATTAAAAAAATATAAGAAAATTTAAATTTCAAAAACTAAAAAAAAACAAACAAATATCTAGTCGTACGTTTATAAATATATTTGACATGTATTTATTTATCCATTTATTTTTCTTTTTTATAAATAAAAATAAATACTTAAACATCAGTCAAAATCCTAAACTATTTCTTTAATAGCAAGTTTAAACTTCATTTGGCTGATGTGAAATGTACATATATGCGTAAAATATACGTACATAGAAAGTACGAAACAGAGAAAAAATTTAAAACAAAAATAGTCGAAATAAAAAATGAATTACAGAAATAACAGTTTAAAAGCCAGATCCACAGAAAACGTGAGCCTGATATATATATATTTTCATATTTAATGCGAGCATATTAAATAAATGTTTATCAGTGCTTATGATCTTTTGGATTAATGATGAATTAATAAATAAATACAATCGTTATTTGAAGGACTGATATTGTGAATTTCAAGGTATAATAATTTATTTTGGTGATTATTTTATCATTCTAAAAATTGTTGAAAGAGGCCAGTATTTTTTGTTTAATTTTTTAGCTTTACACTATGGAATAGAAAGATGAATAGTGGGGTTTTCACGTTAGTGTAATAAGTGTTCTGACAAACAGACGGGGCGTCTCAAAACAACATAAAAAAGTCTACAACTGGTTTTATAAAAATATTTTCTAGCATTTATTTTTTTAAACATGCCTGCATAAATCAGTACTCAAAGCCATTTTATAACGTCTATTAAGTGGTCGCCACTAGACTAGAGAGATAGATAGGTATGTTACTGTTATGTGAATACTAAAACCAGGGTAAGTATCTTGTCATCTGAAGATGTTTTGAACAATACCTCCACACCGGAAACGGATGTTCCCACATAGCCGCAGTCACGAATACAGAGCGGAAATCCGGTGCGTGAGTGGAGAAACACCAATCCAGAGGCAACTTCACACCACTGTTGCTTAAACTACAACCAAAATCATATTATGGTCGTTTAATTTGCTTAGAGGTGGCTTCAGGTAATTGTTTTTTTAGAATATCATAATCTAGGTAATCATATAAAATATTATATTTAAATATTATTTTGTTCATGTTTTTGCATTTTTTTCTATTTATTTTGTGTATTACAGTTTCCTTTTATTTTGTATATTGGATTATGTTTATAGCTTTGTATGCTTTATATTATTTTTTTACTATACTACATACGTCTATATATGAGTTTGATTCGCAGTAATCTTTAGTATGCCTCATGCGTCCGCAATATCAAAATCATATAAATTCAATAGAATCTGTTCAAAAAAAGTTCTTAAAGTACCTTTTGTATAAGTTCCAAATTTATAACCCACGTTCAAATTCAAATTACGAGCAACTTCTAACTCTTTTTCATTTAAATTTTCTGATAAAACGCCGCGTTGTTTTTGATATAAAATTTCTGTACAAAATATTAAACTACAAAGTAGATACTAACCTCCTAAATAATAATACAAATAAATGCGGGATTGAGAACGCTCAGACATCGGGAAATATTTAAACTACCTTTGTTTTCAAATAATGCTACATACCACACACCTATGGCCCGCATGTGTCGGGAATATAATATATACTGTTGAAACAATAAAATTGACATTTTTCATTTTTCATTTTTTTCTCTCAGCTTTTGCGAATAATTTCTTAGGAATAAATCTTATTCAATAAGTTCACAAGTACAACTTATTTTTTATTGCATTGTATCCTTTATAAAAAAGTATGTATTACAACTTAATATATAAATCTATTTTGTGTAATTCTATAATTGAAGATATATATGCATGTAAAATTGTATCGACGAATGCTTTCTAGTATGTATCTTTGTTGAATTACCTATTAAAATAAAATAAAATAAATACTTAGAACATTTTTTTTTATTATTTGCCTATTTTGTATTCTAGATTATGTTTGTATGGATAACAAATATTATACATGAAGTGTCTATTTAATTTACGTTACTTATTTACATTTTACTACATTTTTTATTAGACATATCACTTTATTTATTGAAACTGCGTGGTTCGTGGGTATACTAAATCTAGCATGTATTATGAATTCTACGGTGTAGATTGTAGATGAATATATAAATATTAAAAATAAAGACCTATAAAATAAAAATGGCTAGCTACGTTAAGGATGTTTTTTGAAACGAGCAAGTAAAAAAATAGAATAAAAAACAAAAAAAAATGAAGGGCCAAAAAATATTAAAAAATAGTCGAAAATCTAATTACCAAAAGTCATGAAAGGAAATAAAAAGTTGATTTGTAAGAAAAAATAACTGACGTTTATATTTGTAACTATTATGGTTGTAGATTTTTATTTCAATTAAGTAAAACAGTTTGTTTCAAGTCCACTTATATTTATTTAAAAGCACTATATACAATATATTTCTATTTAATAAATAAAAAGCATAAATTTTTCCATCTACAAGTGTAGTAATATACGTTAATATAAATCTGGGTACTGACAGAAGTGGGAGGAGATAATTAAAGAGGGGTTTTTTTAAAAATATTATAGTTATGGTAAAGGAGAGTGAAAAATAATATTTTTGTTTTTTTTTTTAAATATCTGAATTTTTAAATCTATTTTTGGCTATATTTGGCTTTCATTTGTTATAGAATTAAGGACTTTTGAGGAGTGAATAATACAATTGTTTGGTTTAAATGCAATCGATTGTTATTTATTAATAACCAGAACAAGGATTGAGTCTGATTAAAAAAAAATATAAACGTTCAAAAAACTTTCATATGACAGGTACAAAATTACAAAGCGTTTCATTACAAAATTTAATATGTAGGTCTAATAAATACATACAATGTAAACAGTTTTTTTGAAGTATCAAATTATATTACGAAATACATGCTTTATAAATAAACATAAAAAAATATACTTTATATGATAATAGTGAGTAGGTACATAATCAAACATTTCCAAAAATTAAAACAGTTTGAAGCAAAAAAATAAGTTGACGGGAGGTAATTTTTAAGTGCAGGTGAGTAAAATAAAAAAAGCAGTGATTTTTAAACCATTCAAATAATGTAAGCTATTTTTATTCTATCACCGTAATTATTTTAAATTTAAAAACTGACAATGGAAGACGAAACATTTAGATTTTGCCACACTCATTTCCGAGCCCCTGTATTCTGACAATTGGAGAATTGATAAAGTAATTCTGTCTACCATACGCCACAAAAAAGGAAGACGGCAATCTTGCACATTTGCTTTGTACTTTGATACTTGTCAGTCTTGTTAAATCAAGGACGTCTTGTGTGCCATTTGCCATTTAATTTTTTTATATTTTATCAATAAGAATTAAAAATTCTCCGCTTAAAAAGATATGACAAGATTAAAAGTTTCAATAAAGATTTACAGCCAATCTGTTTAAAGTTGATGAATCTAAAAAAAATATTTAAAACTTTTTTCTACGTCCTGAGAAGGGAATATGGAAGTCATAGGCACAGTGTGTAAAGTGGCCACTTAAACTAGCCAATGACAGGTCATAAGCCCTGTAAATGCCTAGATTTCCATATTCCCTTCTCAAAAATGTTTCCTTCTCTGTTGAAATAAATTTAAATATGAACAACTCCCTAGGGAGGAAATCCAGACAGTTTGCAAGCATTTGGACATAATCAAACATTGTTTTTCCAACTTCATCACATAAACACTGTGAAAAGGTGCCAATATTGTTGATTTATTATTCTAAGTTACTCCTAAATAAGGCAGTAAACAAAATTCAGTTAATTTTTTAAAATAATTTAATATTATTAATATCTTACGTTTTTAACCAATATTTTTTTATTTCGCGTTGGCAAAAAACGTTATTTTTTTTAGTCAGATAAAGTTAACTTTTTCACTGTCAGTTCTAAAAAATGAAGATAAGGGTTGTACTCTACGTTGTTCCCTTAGTCGTTTTGTACCTTTCTCATTCCGGAAACAAACTTCACATCCCCAGGTCCAGGATTACTAGGATATTAGGATGACATCTTCACCCCAATCATCTGTCTAAATATGCCATGTCGAGCAGGGCACGTTTTTACTCTTGCGCGTCCTGAAAATGTACAGAAATTCGGAGTCCTTAAAGCATTCCTTTATTTATGCCGATTGCGCAGTTATTCAGCGAAAATAATGAACTTAAATAAATCAGTGCAAAAGGTCGCTTAACAAAATGAAGCATCAAACGCGTAGCATCAATTCCATAATTTATTATTTTTAAAAATTTAGGGTAAATCCTATTTTAACGTTGTATTTAACTTTATCAGTTCAGTATAAAATAAAAACAAAATCGATATTTTTTAATTCACAAACGTATCAAAATTTAAAAAGGTGACGGAATTTTTTTTTGATACGGAAAAATGGAAGTCTAGGCGTTTAAAAGGCTTGTGGCAAGTCTTTCTTCTTCTTCTTCTTCTTCTTCTTCTTATCAGCCCGTTTCACTCCACTGGTGGATATAAGCCTCTCCCAAATTTGTCCATGTTCTTCTGTACTGGGCACTCTGTTTCCATCCATGGCCTACGAGTTCGACAACGTCGTCAGTCCATCTCCATTGTGGTCTTCCTACTTTCCTTTTACTTCCGTAGGGTCTCCAGTTTAGTATTCTGGGGGTCCACCTGTTGACTTCTTGTCTCACCACATGACCCATCCACTGCCATTTTTGTCTTCCTCCTCTTTCTGCGATATCGGTCACCATTGTACGGCGTCTTATCTCCTCATTTCTTATTCGATCTCATTTCTTTTAAATGACCACTTTACACACTGGATCACATTCACCAATCTGCCTATGTTTGAACATCTCTGTTTGTAAAATGGTCACTCAAACCAGATAAAAACCAGTCATAAGCAATTTAATTGCAGAGAGATCGATATTCCCAACTCAAAAATGTATTTTCTTTTTGTTGCAATTTAAATTTTTACAACTCCCCTGTAAGTGGAATCCAACATTGTCTACAAACATTTGTGCGTATTTAAAATGAAACTTTTTCATAAGGGTAGATCTAATAATATCTCTTTATTCTGCTCATGTTTGCAGTCAGCATTCCACAAAAAAGTTTTTTTCTTATTAAAATTTTTTTTTAAAAAAACTTCATTTTGTAGCGAATTCCTGTCTTATTTCTATATTTCACTAAAATTTAGCAAATGCGGTATTGTTCTTTTTAAAAAAAAAATTACGTTTATACACACAGAATGCATAACATTATTTATATCCTTATGAATTAATTGAGGTCTGAAAGAGTTAAAAGAACGATATTGAGTTTTGTAAAACATATACTTTTTTTAAATTGAATCGGCATTCACTTCGTAACACTTCATTATAAATTATTATGAAAATAAAACTTTGTTATCAGTGTTAAACAATGTTATTCTTTTACAAGAACACAACTATAGTTTCGGGAGAGCACAGACGGGTGATATAAAACTAATTTAATAAACACAGAATATTGTTCACAATGTCATCGAATCTAAACAAAAAATAAACAGATTAATCGGTGAAACTTAGAACAGGGGGTTTTTTTTCCTTATCCAAGGTGTTGGCATATAAATGGATGGTTATCTTAAGTACAAATATGAATTACAGCCGAGAACTCCTAGGCTTGAGAAAAATCCCATAGGTTTTTTGTGTTCTCATTGGGAATCGAAACTGGAACTTTCCGAACGTGATTCAAGTATCTTGACCATTACACTACGGAAGCTTCTAAGGTTTAGGTTTCGCTTTTTGGCTGCTTCAGGCCCTTTTGAGGTCCCACGATTCGTATCCATAGAGCAGAATACATATTATTCAGGCGCTACTAAATGATTTGTACCAATTTTCTATATAATATGAGTTGAAATTATTTTTCATGCGTACCGAAGCTTTAATCTGTTAATCAGTGTTTTTATAACGCCATCTAATTTAAGATCCAAATTAACAAATGCTTACGCAACCAAAATCTAAATTTTCCGACGTTTCGTATGAAAATACGAGTTTGCAGTTCAGCATATAAAAATATACTGAACTCAGTTAAAACGGGGCTACAGTATTTCTAACCAGCAGTAAAACGGTTTGTGTAATAGCGACGTTAAAAGTTATCATGTTATTAACATTTACCAAATGTTAAATCAGATAAAATGTTAAAACTAAACTGCTTCAAGCGCTGAAATAAAATTATACTGCCTTGGATGTAAAAAAAGTAAAATGAATATTCATTAAAAAACGTTGGTTGTATCGACAGGTCAGTGGGAAAGTTAGAAATCTGCAATTTTTGTGAAAATAAGTTTTATTATGTTTAGTGAAGTAATGACACTCACTGCCCAAGAGATTTCACTGCTGTGCCATTCATGACGTAAGAGTGGGCGGAGCCACGTGGTACGTTGCAATTCGCAGGAGGCAGAAAGTAATCACTCAAACGGCACTCAGATTCAGCGCTCCTTAGCTATAAAAGGTATTTATTTATATTCATCTCCATCTCTAATAATCATATTTTATTTTGCCACCGTCGAATTATTACATCTTGAATTATATACATCAATTAACCCATTTCATAAATTGGACGTATATATGCAGAAAATATCCAACTGCCAAATTACAGTTTTGAGATATTTGAGTACTAATATAAAATTACAGGTAACTACTTGATTCGAAAAATTATTGTTCATGATTGAAATAGTATTTTTCTTGCCAATGGTGTTTCATTTGTTCAAAATTAACGTTTCATTTATGAGTTATATGCCTATTTATGGAGCTGGATCATTTTTGCTTAAACCGACTTAAGATTTTTTAATGCAAAAAAAGTTCAAACTACATTTTGTAAAATTTGGCTACTGGGTTTGTATGGAGAAGAATCGGAAAATTTGCTCAAATCTACTTAATGTTCACGGGTAAAAAAAATTCAGATTTGTATTTTTCGCATAGGCTAAACGTATAAAAACATCCACTTCAAAAATAAAATTTAAAGAACCAAACATATGTTATCAATAACGTTGAATTATCTTTACCCGATAAATTATTTTTCTGTCATCAATATTTTCAATAGGAATTATTAATAATTCATTCAAAACCTGATTACAAAAGCAAATAATGATTAACTCTGATTCAGTCTATATTTCTACACTAATTACTGTTTAATTATAATATTGTGTGTCGACACTAGTAAAACAAACGGAGAGTTATTGAATCGAGTTATTTAAAATAAAACTATCCCTTTTTTTTTTTTTTCATTTTCATTTATTCAGAAAACATACAGTACAGTGACAATGTGTAATATTTTGCACAATTAGACTTAATTCTAATGGCCCAGTGAAGTTTTCATATTATAAAGCAATTATGTGTAAGGTTAATTATGAAAGTATAAAAAAGAGAAGGAAAAAGAAAAACATAAATGAAAGTTGTTTAAAAATTAAAATAAAAGTGAAAAAAAGATATTTTAAAGTTTGTAGTTTGTAGTGAATATTTACAAATGGAAATAATATTAAAGATGAAGAAAATTTGTAAGAGTAATTACAAATTATGAATGGAAATAAAGAATGAAAAACATGCTCAGATGTAAAAATAAAATAATATAGTTATGACATGTTTAAAAAAAAAGGAAAAACATAAGTATACACATATTTATTTTAAGGGATTCAAAGAAACGATGAGAAGAATCTTAAGTGAAATATAAGACAATAAATTTAGGTCAATTTAAAAAACATCTTCAAAATTAATGACACATTATAGTAAGAGCAGCAATATATTGATTTTATTTACATCTATAATATAAGTAATTAAAAGTAGTTTAAAAGTATAATAACATGCTAATGCAGCAGAGAAAAAAGAAAAAATAAAGAAGGAATAACAAGTATGGCAAGTAATATTTAAAATTTGAAAAAGCAATATAAGGATTTCGAAAAGCAATATTGTTTATACTGAGTATCACTTTTATCAGTATTAGATTTTTAAATATCAGTATTAGATTTTGAAATATCAGTATTAGATTTTGAAATAATGCAAACTTTGTAATTTTCAGAAATAAACGAAATTTAAATTTATTATGTTTGATGATATTAAATCATAAACTTGTATTTATAATTAACAATATTGATCTATGAAGAATATTGATACGTGTGTAAAGTAAATTCAAAACCCGTCTTGCCACTCTAAGGTTAAATAAATAAATGAAATGGAGAAAAGTCCACCTCATTGTATTGTGGTTGACGCGTTTATCTACCGTTCTTAAGGTCTTAGGTTTGATTTCTTGCAATTATTGATTTTAACGGTTGTTTGAACAATATTTCGTTGTTCCAAGACTGGGATCTGAGGCGTGAAACTGATCACCTTACTTAAGGTTAGGTGATCGAAATAAGATGTTTATGGTTTAATCATGAAGTGCCCATGCACCACTGTGCGCGAAAAGAGAAACAATGATAATAATTATTATATTAAGATGACCTAACTTCAATTTTAATTAAGTTATTCATTTTAAGGTAATTTTGAGTCAAGTATAACTGATAAGATTAAGAAAGGGTCTCTGAAATGGTTTGGTCATGTAAAAGGAGTGGACGACAAAAGCATGGTAAAACAAGTTATATGGCGAAAATAAACGGTAACGTGAGATAAGGACGACCAAAAAAGACGTGGCATGATCAAATAAACCAAAACCTTAAGTCTGGTCATGTTAAATGCAGACAGAACTGAAGGGCATTTATAACAAGATGTATGAATGGGGAAGAAGCTAGGAATATATGTCAGAATAGACGTGTATGTCGTTCAATTTTTTCTGCCTACTTTTACGGAGAAATGGCGTGATGCTAGTAGTAGTAGTAGTAGAAATAGAACCAAAATCCCGGACGAGCGCTTTGGACTGGATGCCTGCTTTTGGGCTAAAACCCTGAAAAAGGTAATCGAGCGGGGAAAAGTTCACCTCGTGGTTTACTGGTTGGCTCCATCACCTACCATGCATGAGGTGCTGGGTTCAATACCTGGGAAGGTCAACGTGAAATATTCGTTTATAATGTGATTCATCACTGCAATATTACGTTATAAAAAGAACGAACACGTTCTCTCGTTTCGTCCTCTCCTTGCGAGGGTAGTATTCGTATCCTCTGCCTCTGTTCACCTAGGGAGTCCATTTTTATTCAAGGTCATTCTCTCATTGTTAATAACCATGTTTTAAATTATTTTCGTTTTAATTTGTATGTACTCTTATCTATTTCTTTTATACATATAACATATTTTGCAGCGGTAAGCGAGGAGGATCAATAAATAAGGTATTATTTGAAGATTGGACGCGTTTGCCCGAAAAACGCATTGTCAAACCTGCGACCCTTCACTCACCAATCCAGCCACCACTGGCTAGGCTACAAGACTAGAATGTGACAGGAATCAATAGGCTTGAAGTTTACAACATAAAAAAAAAACAAAAATACATTAGAGACAAAATATTCTTTAAATAAAACACCTCTTTTACAGTACGTGAATTTAATACATAATGAGATTTATTAATTTATTTTTATCTAATATACCTAAGTCTATATCTAATTTCAAAATCCATTTAAATGTGCTAAATACACTTTTTTTTATTACAAACATTTTAATTTTGTTAAAATATAATCCATTTAAATTGGTAGATAAATAATTACCGGTTACAAATATTTTTTGAATGTTGCTGATTTGACCGAAATGTGGTATCGATAAAAAAAAATGGCCATGCTTAGAAAACAGAACATTGAAAAATGACCCTTTGGCCCGCTTTTTCAACACTCTTAAGACTTTTTTTTTAAGTCATGGGTCATCTGGTTGGATTGGACATCTGGTCTAGTTATTGATGCTCTATTTTAACGCCATAACCTCAATGCCAGATGGATCTCAACAGACATCACATGACAGTTTCTTGATTAGTTTATTCGCCCAAAGATACCATTCATTTGTTGCCTCTTTCAATAATGTGCAATAATATATTAGAAGTTGATTAAAATATTGATTCCTAAATGTTTGAACTAAGACTACTAAAAGCGTGATGCTAGCCGTGGTCCAATTTTACAACGGAATTAGCTGAAAAATAAAGTTGAAAATATATCTAAAATAAATAAAAGGGGCTCTGTGAATTTCAACTAAAGATTTTTACGTACCTAGAGACACTGGGCCTGCAAAAACAAAAATAATTTGTATCACTTACATCCAAGGTAGCCCCTTCTTTAAAAACCGCTGAAGCGACTGGAATTGTTTGGTTCACATTCTGTCCAAAAGAAAACATCGAAAAGAACCGCACCCGTAGATGCGTTCGCCATAGAAAAAAAAACAAAAAAGATCGATTGTAATAATATATTATCTGTTGCGGCTAGAAAATGCGACCCATCAAAATGATTTTTTTTCGTTAACTTACTCGTGTTTTTTATAATAGTTCAGTATATTAAACTCAAATTTGAAAGGTTCAATCTAACCCACATGGTTATTTTTTCAGCTTTTTTATTTAAAAAAAGCCAACATTGAATGGAAAAACTCACCTCCACTCGCAGCAATTATAGTCATGGAGGATTTTCCAAGTGATTTTAATCAAAATCTAAGGCAGAAAAGAGCGTGTTATCAATAAATATACAAGATATCTTTCCCCTTGTCTCCCTCAATTCCTCCGTTACAACTTCTTTCCTTCTTCCTTCCTTCCTTGTCTTCCTTGTTATGAGTTCTATCCTCGTGCTCTCTCTTATACAGATGTGTTGTTGAATTAGCGGACGTTCATTCTTCGTGTAACAAAGATAAATATTTTTGTATTAATATCCAGCATATTTATACTAATTTTACTTTCCTAATCTGGTGTAAAAACTTCAATTCAAAGATAACAAAAATAATAGTTCATCATTAAAAAAAAAAAAGAGAGATATATCAAGTCTTGTATCCTATGTCGACTAGTATGAAATCTCATAAAAATTAATTTATTTAGCAAAAGCACGTTAAGGTTACATATTATAATTGTGAGATAATTATTTTTGCAATTTTAAAATTACTACACCTTATTTTTATCACCGCAGGCTCTATTATTTAATTAACACGGGTCCTGACTTTGTAATTAAACTAGCGCCTTCTCTGGCACCATTCCAGGTTTATCTGAACTCTGAGTAGAAGCAAACCTTAGAACTTACAATTCGCGACCATTGGTCTTCAGGAGCTGGGACTTAATTTAAGAAATAAGTATACAATTGGAAAAATTGTTTTAGGGGATGCCTAGGCATACAAGTATGTGAAATAATTCAATCAAATGAATCTCTCAATCAAATGAAACTTTTTAAAATAATAATAGTAATAATAATCATAGTTCATTAACAAAAATAACAATTACTTTATCTACTACATACACACTTAGGTAACAGATTTCTCTGGATCATGTCTTGACTGCCTAACTAGGTACAACCTGTTTTTTGGCAGACATTTGTATGCAAAAATTAACAATACATTACTACCAACTAGTTAATTTACTAAACAGTTATACAATATAAATTCTTTATTTAAGAAAAGTATTGTGAGTGAATTTTCCGATTTTTCTCAACCTAAACGCATTCACCAAATTTTTAAAATTTAAAATAAATCACTATTTTAACAGATTGAAGAATTTAAGAAATATTTATGTAAAATCGTTGTCAAAATGGTGAGCGTTACGCATTGTATAAAGTGGCAACTTAAACGAGCCAATGACAGTGGTCATAAGTTTGGTAAATGCCTAGACATCCATATATCTTTGGGGCTTAAGACCTGTCATTGGCTGGTTTATGTACAAACGATGTAACATTATATTGTCCCTTTATCTAAAAATGATTTTGAAATCGAACTGGATACCATTAAACAAATTACTTTATATAACTGTTATACCGTCAAATTAATTGATACCTTTTTAAATAGAAAACTTATACAAAAATCAAAAAATTAATTCTTATATCCTTCTTTAAATGCTAAAAAAGATAAAGATAATTATTGTAAATGGAGGAGAAATTTATACGTAAATAATACCTCAATTAATTTTTAAAATTCTAGCCAAAACATATAAAACCTGCATTTTACACTAAAAATAATATTGGAAAATTACTAATAAATTGTAATGATAAAAATATATTAACGAATTACAACAGGGATGAAGAATACCTTAAATAAGGTAATATGGAAGTCAAGGCATTAACAGGGCTTATGATCCGCCGTTGGCTGATTTAAGTAGCCACTTTACACACTGTGTAACATCACCATTTTGCCTATGTTTGAACATCCATATTTCTTCAATTCTTCCTTCTGTTGATTTTAGTGAAGTTAAAGAGCTGAAACCTTTATTGTTGCGAAGAGATTCATCTGACTGAATTATTTCACATACTAGGCAACGCCTGAAAACAATTTTTCAATTTTTAAACTTCTTCTTGGACCAGTTGGTTTCATTACAATATTTGAGTTTGTCCAAGTGTTCATAGACAAAAGACTGGATTTCACCCCCTCGGGGGTCGTTAAGATTAACAAATTACAACAGGGATGGAGAATACTTGAAATAAGGGAATATGGAAGTCAAGGCATTTACAGGGCTTATGACCTGCCATTGGCTGGTTTAAGTGGCCACTTTACACACTGTGTAACACTCTTGCACTCTTCCGTCGGTTTGTCTGGACTTATTGTATTGGTATTATCGGTATTGCGTTGAAAGCTCCTCAGATGCGCGGACGCCTAGGTGGGTTAAATAAAGCGGGACAGGCAACTGTTCCTGTTCTGTTCCTGATTCAGTTGGGACTGTGCTTCTTTCCAAGCGGAACGCACGCGTTGTTTTGTTTTGTTAAATAAAAAAAGCGTATGTATGTATGCAGCAAAAGAATAAAGTATGCGCAGCTAACAGAGAATTTCCCAGGACTCAACAAAGGCTTAAAGATCTCCCCTTAATGTGATTTTTCCCAAGTCTAGGTGTTTTGTGCTGTAATTGACTAATGTAATTGGGCCTCTTGTCCTGTCTTGAATTTTTTTTTAAAGTGAAATAAACTCCACCACGGCACTACCTATCATCTGAGCCCCACTGGTTTATTCATTATGGTTCGTACGTATTAATAATTTAAAACACCTGGGCCTAATTTTAAGCTTGCTACTTCCAAAAAATATTTCCATTACATAATTTATACAACATTCGACAGATATTTGGTAGGAATTCATTCGATTGTTATTTATTTGCAATTGAATTGTATTTCAAATGCATTTATAATGCAATTCGATACATTATAACCACAGATCCGATGGATGTTCATGATTTATTGTAAACGGTGCCACAAATACTATTATTGGTACTTGTAGGTTTATTTCAAATATGTATTTTGGACAAAATATTGCAAAAATTGGATAAATTTTACACATTCAAAATGTGAATTATGCATGAGATAAGCAAATCAAATGCAGGCTTTTTCATTGTATGTAAATAGTATTTGAATCAATAATAATAATTGTATTATTATTATTTAAAGCATTTGCCATGTGGTTACAGATATAATAAATGTAGGTTAATATTTGTAAAATGCTTTTTTAAAATTTTTTTATTATTTTTTTATTATAAAAAGAAATATTGGGGTTCTTATGATTTACCCAAATATTTAATTTTGAGGGCCATTCTCAACGAGTTGTAAATAACTCACTATTAGATCATGGAATCAAGTTGAGGTAGAGTGGGATTCGAACAACGGACCTTTGGTCCGTGAGTCCGAGACACTAGCTACGGGACCAAAACCCGATTTAATACCATTTTTTTTAAAATAAGCTTAATACTATTTTTTCTCCCCTGAAAGGTTCTGGATTCGATTCTCAGTGCAAACGCAAAAAAATAATGTGTTTTTTTAAGCCTCGGTATTCTGTGTTATAATTTGCCACTGTAATTGAGTGTCCTTTTTGCCGTGGTGCAAGAAAAAAAATAGAAGTAACATTTCATATACCTAAATCAACATCAAATTCAGCGTCATTAGTCCACTTAGTTTGACCTTGTACAGGACGATAGTACAAAAATAAATATTTTTTAAGGTAAAATAAGCCAGTCTTACGTTTGAGGTACCAGTTCAGGGACTGAAAAGTTTTCTAGTGTTTAAATATGTTTTTAACCCGGAGTAAATCAACCTGGGTTTGAGAAACCCGGTACATTTTTAAACGCTCACTATTTATAGAATTGACTATATTGCATCCTTTTCCATTCAGCAGCTGAAATAAAAATACTGACGTATGGATAACATAATTTGCTTTAGTAGTGCCTTGCGCGGGGACTTAGATAGGTGGATTCAAAGTGTGTTCGGAAGCTTTACATTCAGGTTCATAGTTAACATTTTAGGACACAAACAATATAAAATTTTATCCCTTAAAAAAAAATAATCTTTGTTATTCACAAAATTTCTTTTCTTTTTCTATTGCTTGATGAAATGATGGATTTAATTAAATCTTAGGTTATTTCATTTTTTTATGTTTGTCCAAAATATTTATTGTTTGTTTTTTCAATCTTGTTTTTAAAAAAATAGTTTTTTTTAAAAAAATGCAGTTTATTGCAGTTATCTCATGCAAGAAATAAAATAAAATTGTAGAATTTAAAAAGGATAAATTATGTTTACTTGATTATTGGTGTCCCACACCCCGTTCATTCACCGCGAAGTGAAATAGATATTCATTGACGCAGAGTTAAATAAATAGTTCATGTCATTCATGTCAGAAATCGAATTTAAGACCCCTTGAATGGTAGGCAAATGCAGTAACCACTTAAAAAGATGAATATTATATACCCAATAAATGAAACTATTTTCAAAAAAATCCTTGAGGTATCCAACGAAAGACCTATTTGCTAAGTTTAAGATATTGTATGTAAGACAACTGTTTGTGAGGTGCCTACTACTTAAATTTGATGATAAATTAAGTGAGGTCAAAAGATCCCTACAAAATATAAACACTCGTTCAGCAACACAAATTAACTGTATTGTCCCATTTGTATCAACCGCCTTTGGTAAAAAGCAATATAATTGCTCTAAAAATATTAAATGATTTATTGCCAAAAATAAAAGACTCAAAATGTAAAACAAATTTTAAAATAAAAATAACAGCACATATAAATAGTCTAGCGAGAGATTATCTTGAAAATATATGTAGATCAATAAACGTAGTACTTTATATAATTGGTACACATATTATTTATATTTTTATGTACGAGTATTTCATTACTTTATATTAGTTTTTTATTATATACCAAACTATATTATTTATGTTAATAATATGTATTCTTGGCACAAATATATAATTTATATTTGTTTAATAACGATTTTTAATTTCCTACATTTGATTAGCTAGGCAATTATGATTAATTAGTTTTTTTTTATTGTTATATTAGTGTAGAACTACTTATGCATTAAAAGATGAAAAACCTCCATCTTAGAACAGGCTGAGCCATGTTAGATGGAGACTATCCTAAACAGAGAACACTCCGTTTTTATTTTCTATTCACTAGTTTTATATAGATTTCTTGTTACTAAATATGTTTACTTATTTTATGCAATTGATTTATTAAATAAATTGAATAAATAAATAAATTGTAAATAAAAAAAAAATATAATAAATAATTATTCAGAATTCGGATCATTGAACCATCTCTAAGTGTATGTAAAACATCATATTTTTCCTTAATGATGCATCATTTTCCATGATGAAACGTCAATTATTATTAATAAACCACGTGCTTCAAGTTTCAGAAGACTCATGTCAAATATAATATGATTAAGTAAGTTAAAGGAGAGTTTGATGAATGCTGCATGCATCGCGATGGATTTGCTAATGCACTTCAATCATAATGATGTAACGGGAAACTTAGGCGATCAAGACGGATGAAGAGTGAAAAGTTTTTCAGGAAAAAATGTTTCAAGAAGGCGCTAAACTTATCACGGATGTGAACAATACGTGTCTTAAATTTTAAAAATCTGAAACAAGGA
Organism: Micrasema longulum; assembly: GCF_059751315.1. Lineage (NCBI taxonomy): Eukaryota > Metazoa > Arthropoda > Insecta > Trichoptera > Brachycentridae > Micrasema > Micrasema longulum. The sequence goes on from NW_028277446.1 coordinate 640,101, forward strand.
TATAAACAATAGTCTGCTTTACTAGCTTCATAGGCAAAAAACAAGTATTTGCTAGTCATATGATAAATGACACTTCTGAGTTTTTCAAAACTGTAAATAATAATCATATCAATAATTTCAATTCGGTATATTTCATGTCTATGTTTTTGCTTATAAATCTCTAGATAGTGTGTTTTTGTTTAGTATAATTACCGTTTTTTGTGCTGTAATATTTTTTTTCTGCTTTTTGCTTTTTATAAAATAATTTTTCATATAGAATGTTACCGTATTTTGTAGTTTTAGTCGAAAAACTGCCTTTTTGCTTAGAAATGCATAAAAAAGGGTGTGATGAGGATTTAAACTAACAATGAATTTGAATTAAGAATGAAATATCTTTTTTTTAAATCAAGCTCTGTCAATAGTTTTTTTTATTTAATTATTTAATTATATAAGGCATTTCCGCAATTTATATATATATGCTATAAAGAGTGCTTAAAAATAAAAATATTTAAAAAATCAAGTATGTTATATTAATATACTTGTACTATACACATTATAAATTACTTGAAATACATACATATTTTAAAGAAATTATACAATAACAAAATACATTAATCAATCAAATTATAACTATTCCAACCCAATTTCCTGAAGTTGATTATGCATACAATTTAAATCTCAATAATAAAACAACCTTTCAGTATAGCCCATTATACAATGTTCTATTGTAATGGTCACCCTATAGATATTAAACTCACCCCTTCCCTTCATCCTCTCCCTCTTTTTTTTTACTATTTCCCCCACAACATAAAATAAATTAATAACCTATTCAGTGCATGTAAGGGTTGCATATTAAAATGCACGCCATGTTGGATCTATATTTTAGTGCAACAGCTATGGTGAAGGTGTGTAATGAGTTTCGAATGTTAGTTTGATCAGTGTCCTGACGAATAAGCGGGTAAGTCTCGTAGAAGCCGGTAGACACAGAAAAGTCGGTTAGTGGTTATATACAAATATTTAATAACATTTAATCATTTTTTTTACCACTTAGTTTATTCTTTCAATATTAACCATAAAGATCTAATAATTTATTTACATTTGTTGTACATTTTGGAAGTCGTATCCTGGTCTTCTTCTTGATAGCCAAACGCGCCAACTATTTTACAATTAAACAAAAAAAACTCAACACAGGACAGTCATTAAAATAAATAAATGTGTTAGAGACACAAATTCAGGTCTCCAAGGAATCTTTATTTCTACAAAACTTTTAATATTTGAACATTTCTGGGTACCACCGTAATATAATTAAAACCTTTAAGTTTCAACAAGAAAGGACATTTATTTCATGTTTTGTTAAGAATTTAACTTTTATGTAATAATTGTTAAGTCCATCTGATGAGGACTTTCAAAAGCTTGCTCTTGTGCTTTGTAACATTAAAACTTTTCATAAAGTAATTTTCTGTTATTTGCTCCCAAAACACAGTTTAATGGTTGATGCCTTAAAAAATCCTTTTGTTTAATTTAAAGCAATGAAATTTATGTAAAATAAAATTAACTTTCAGAGATTTTTAATGATTGACGTCTCGAAAGGACGTTGTCAATACGTGGCGTTATATTGTATTTACGATAAGTTGAAAAATAATTTAATATTTTTATTTAACCACTTATCGACTTTTCTACGTCTACTGGTTTCGAAACTTACCCGTCTCTTCGTCAGGACACCAATTAAACCAACATGCAAAACCCACTGTTCATCTTTACCAAAGTTGTTGCACAAAAATATAAAACCAACACGACATGCATTTTAATAAGCACATGAACTTATGAGGACATTCATGGACTGATTAGATTATGAAAATATTTTATGTTGTTTGACACATAGTTAAAAAAAAGAAAGATGGGGTGGAAGGAAGAGCTTGAGTTTAAGAGGTTTAGGGTGACAATTACAATGGAAGATCGTAGACATAGATAAAGTCGGTAAGTGGTTAAAAACAAATGTTTAACTCATGTGTGGCTATGCGGTAACGGATGTCTACCTCGGGTAAAAAACATTTAATAACTCTCTTATTTTTTTAAATAACCAACTCATATTTTTTGTAATCCTTATATGGACTTTTTTACACCAAAATAAGGAAACATTTTTATAAAAAATGCACGGGCTTTTTCTATAAAAAACAATTTCTTCATTTTGTAAAATAAATTAAAACAAACGAAAGAGATGCCAGTATTATAAGTGGTTTATTAAATTTTATAAGAAAGAGCACGAGAATATAGCATATCAGAAGACCGACAAGGACACTATTCGTTAGGGGCGGAGCTTGAATGACCGAGAAAACAATACCGAAAGAGCACGATACAGAATTATACCACTTGTGGGACAGAGAACACATCAGTCGCGTGAAGTTTTTTGTAGTATACTAAGCTGACGCTGTATTTAACACACCGTGTTCCCGAAATGTTTCTACAATTTATTCACAATTTATCTGATTTAAATTATTTTTTGACAATTCTTGATGGAATTTCATTGTAATGATGTAATATTTACATACATTTACATATAAGTTATTAATCAAAAATACTTGGTACACTTCCACTCATTTCCACACTTAAGATATTATTTTGATTTCTATAAATCATCTTTACATTGTATAATATTCGCCAGTCTGAAGATGTCCATAATGGGATGAAAGCGCTAATTGGTCAAACAAATAAGTGGAAGTGTACCCAAGGAAGTGTGCAAAGTTATTTCATTTAAAGTGTTCAAAAAATTTGTTCGTAACTAGTTTTAAAAAACGTGTTCACGTTGTCATTTTTGTGTATGTTTAATTATGATTTGATTATATCACGTATTACGTACTATTATTTTATTTCTTACAAGTTTTTTTTGCTATTTTTTTAGGATTTATTTCAATATTATTATTTATTTATTTTATTTATTTATTTATTTAGTTCTATGTATTTACATAGTCTAATATATATTTACAACACAATATTTACATCTATACTTATTCTAACATTATTTATCACTATTATACACTTAAAATCCTAATTTATAATATTCACTGTTTCATATGTATTCTAAGAATATGTTTTAACAGCGTTTTTATTTATTCTAATAAAATCTAGTATTTATTTGCAATAAAAATTTGATATTCTTTTTTGCATTCAAAAAAGAGTTGTATTAGCATAGCATACTTTCTAGTCTCCCGGTTGATCTATTTCCGCTAAATTCTGTCGTAAGTGTAATTCGGAATTCAGTCGACAACCAGGCGCGGGCGGCAGCGCTTGCTAGCGGGATTTTAAAAGGAATGAACACAATTTCTAACTTTATTTTGCATAAATATGCTTTAATTTTATATTTTTTATGTAACATCTTTGAATAAAGATCATTTTTAACACATACCATTGTAAATAATTTGGTATTTTAGCTTACATTTCAAAATATCTCGACTTATGCTTGTGGTCACATTGTGTTACACCACCGGCTGCAAAGGGATTATTCAGCACAGTCTTTTAAGAGTTAATTACTGATGAATCGTATTATTAGATTCACCATTGCGTTTTTAGAATTATAGTTCTAATAGCGGACAGTCAAAAAAAAATCCCCAAACTGACAATGTGAGCTGACAATGGATTATGCAGTCAGCAATGTATTAAAGATGTACTCGGACCAGAGAAAATCAACATGTAATAACACTGACTAACCGGTTGTTGAGACTCACTTCTTGTCGGCAATCAGCTCACGCAATCAAAGAAATTTGTGATCAGGAACACTGCAGGCACACAAATTTCGTCTGGAGGCGGCGGACGAAGATGAACGACGATGGATGATGAAATGTTTGCGGCGATGTGCGAGTTTAAGCGAAGTTGTAAAACCTATCGCAGCAAAAATAGCGAAACATTTTTGTCAATTTAAAAAGGTGTGCGTATTCAGTCGAAAAGCGAAGAGCGCTCTCGGTCCAAACAGTGTAGCCAAAAATAAAAAATGTCCCATTAGGCGTAGCAACCTAACAAAACCACAATTACCAGTATCTAGTTACATATGATTGTTTTGGCTAAAATACATTGAAACAAACTATCTGCTCAACAAATAACATTTAGTAAAATGTTTGGCAACAAAGTAAATGCTTTGAATATTAAAGTTTTTTTTTTCATCTCATTTTAGTTAAATAAATAGCAAATTCTCGTGTAAGTGACTTAACTTTTTACTAGAGAGTAATGGTGTCGATTTTTTTTCCAGAATTCTGGTTTCATTTCAGATACAAAGCTGTATTCTTTATAAGTCGAGATCAGTTTGCTTCTTAATACGGTGGTTAGTGCATTGGTGCAACTGCACTGTTTTAGTACCCCAAATGCAGCGTATCTCAGTCACTTGTTAAGGTAAGGTGATCTGTCTTACGCTATCGGTGCTAGAATAGGGACAGTAAAATATCGCAGTGTAAATCCACTTTTTAATGAAAAATGAAAATAAATAAAATTATTTCGTTATGACTTTACCAAGAATCGAACCCGTGAACTCAATAGTGGTAAGCGAATAAGTCAACCACTACAAAACGAGCCCGAGTTATTCCCACACGATTTTCTTTTCCAGGATTTTTACCCGAGAGTCACCTTTGAATGGTAAACGTGCGTCTAGATTCTGGTTTTATTTCACACTTCCAAGAACTGACAAAGTAGCCTCGTATAACGAGCGTCTTGAGAATGCACCAGTGCACCTTACCTGAACACGTGCTTCGGCTGCATCAGAAGAGCCTTAAACCATGTTACCTATTTTTAAATCTACGGGATGCCGGCGTCCTGGAAGGCCGTCGATGACGATTTTTTGGCTTTATTCGGCGAAACAAAGAGACGCGGGATCAATGTGGGAAGAGACAAGAGTGCCAGCTTACGATAAGGTTCCTGGAAGAGTTTGGTGATGTTAACATACTAATGCCGTGGCAAAACAAGAGTAAGATAATAAATGATTTATGTGTTTTATGCTTAATTAATTCTGGTGTCACGGGGGAGTTTGTAAACACATTTTCTACTTTAGATTTTTCGGCTGTTTTAAAATAAAAAAACAAAGGTGTATTTAATTTTATTCTATCACATCAAGTTTTTTATCTGCAACTATTTTAGCCCTTTTCCTAGACGGTATAAATTCGTTCTTTTTCAAAATAACCCATGAAATGATTATGAATGAACTAATCACTTGGACACATATTTGGACGTTTTTAAGTAGTTTGAGATAGGATAATATCACGTTATTTTTATTTTAATTTCAAATTAATAAATACGGTCAAATAAAATAATGTTCTTATTAGTAGCATAAAAAATATTTTTACATTTACAATTCTCAATTCATGCGAAAACGGTTCATTGCATTGGCCACACCCCTAATCTGTCACGATGCGGTAAAATCTTGGACTTTGTTTATAACCGTTTAAATTTAAATGGAACATCGTCACGAAACTTGACGTCACAATTGTCAAGGCCAAAAATTAAAAAAAAAGTCATTGAAAAATTATGTATGAAAACATTTCTCACATTACCTACCTTGATTTTGAAAATACAACTAATTTTTCTTAGTTTGTGATATGTTCCTATTAATTCCATTAAATTACTACTGGGGATAAGTTTTGCAAAGAATTGTCACCCGTGTGGTTGTGTAAAATTACCACTCTTTTACACACATCAATATTATAATTATGGTAGCAAGTATTGTTTTCAATAGTTTTGTTGTTTTATTTTAATGTTGATTTTCATTTATTTTTGTAAATATATCAAATTGAAAAAAAATAAACTATTTTATATTGCAATTTCAGTGAATTCCAGGACGAAACCAATTTGTCCCTATTTTTTTTTATACGTGGAGTTAATTTTTTTTTTAAATGTATAATTTTTTGCTTAAGCAAAATGTCAAAAAACATGATTAAATTTATGTTAATGGATGAAAGAATTAATGTAATAATTCAATCTTTATATTTCTCTTTGTTAACCGTTTTGTCAAAGAACTTTACTACTTGTATGAAAACAATTTGATGTAGAGTCTTTGTGTTAATTAAATTACTGTCCGTAAACAGTAAATTTGATAATTTTTTCTTAAATTTTTCTTTGTATGCACATTTTGTTTGACTTTTGGGACAAAGAAATAATGTCCTGTGGCTAAAAAAATGAAAAAAAAATTTCAGATTTCAAAAGTTAAACAAAACAAGTGACAGAGCGAAGTCAACAAAATATGGGTTTTACAGTTATTAGGAGTAAAACTTTTATTCAAATTGCAAATGCAGGTAATTCATTAATAATCTGCAACATGTTTAAATGCAAATAACTATTTTCAGCTAACCAATGTTTCTTAATCTACGCTAGTATCTGCGGGTCCCAAACGGTTTGCCAACACCACATCTCTGGTGAAACTAATATCAATAATGCATTCAAGTATTCCCTTATTGGGGTTTCAATTAAAATCATTACCGCTGTCCTCATGGGTGAATATGTATTGTACTCCCGGTAGCACAATACCGCTAATTTGAACACGGATAATACAAAGCAAGCATCCCATGAGACTATCTTAGATTAAACGTTCCTAGGAACAGAACAACGCATCAGACAGTCGGGGTTCCATAGGGAACTTGCGACTCATGACTGTACCAGGTAATAATTTGATTAATTACTGTACTTGTTTAATTACTCGAGCTATGATGCACGAAATATTGGTAAGTAATACGTATTATAAAAAATGAAAACATTTGCCTGTATTAGAAATTTATTAAGTTTGCATCTTTAATCGACAAGTTGAAGTCCAGGCAAATGAAGAATACAGTTCTGTGTATGAAATAGACCAAGAATCCTGAACGAGTGTTTTTGACTCGTTGACTGCTTTCTAGTAAAACTTCTGCGTATGTATAAGTTCGTGTTCGTCTACCATTTTTGAACCAAAAAGCGATAAAAGTAAAGAAATTAACTTATTCAATTTGTGCTATTTATTTCATTGCGTATTTTATTTAACACTTAATATAATGAACTCGTGAAGTTTAGAAATAAAAACGCCTGATTTTTGGCATTTTGAAGCAACTTTTAACTTATTTAAACAAATTTGAGTTTCAGTTTCGGCCAAAATTAGGACAGAAGCCGAAATTCGAATTTTCTTTCAAATGGCGTATGACGTATTCCTCTTTATTTATTTTTCCATTGGATAATAATATTGATTTAAGGTAATTTATAAACAAATACCGTTATTTTCATTTTTTTAATTTTAAATTTTTTTTTATTATTATTTTCTATCGAATATCTTTTATAACTTGAATTATATAAATAAAAGTACCCTTACTTAAACTACTCATAATAAAACTTTTATTTTTTTGGTTGGTTGGAACGACTTTCCATTTGGTCATAAGCCCGCCAATTGACAATTTACATTACGTACAAAAAGTTTAATAAAAAAAAGTAAATGTGTATGACCATTATCATTTTGTTTTACTTTTGGAGACCATTTTTAAATTTAGAAAAAAACACACAATTTTTGTTAACAATACATTTTTACATCAAAGCAAACAGAGATTTTTTTTCCTCAAAGAGATAAAACATTGTCTTGCCGGTAAGTTTGGTCTTTTGATAAGTGAGCTAATTATTTCCCTTTTGTATACGAGTAACTGTTTTTTATGTACGACTATATCAACCGAACTATATTTGAACACTTCATTGTAAAGCGTAAGCGTTCTTGACATTGGTAAAAAGCCGTGTTGGTCTCTAGTTTTCTACAACAAATTAAGTGTTAGTGCGTGATTGGAATCATAGATGCTAATTTGAAAAAAAATGAGTTAAAAAAATAAGAAACACTAAGAATATTTTAATTAAGACTGTAGTTTAATAAAAAGCATGGAAATTAAACGATTTTCCCGAACCCATTTTAAAACATGACTACGAAGAAAGTTTGATAATCGTGTTTGAAAATTAATATTTGCCTTAAAAAAGCTAACTGGTAGTTAGGTGGGGTCTCACCCAAACGATTATCGTTGGTATGGGATGAGAGCGTTGTAAAAAACTGCTCAACCGTATTTTTTTATAAGCAAGGAATACACTGTTTACATTTGAGGGGTGCAGGATTTAAAGGATTAATGTCCAAAAAAAAAGTTTCAGGACAAAAAGTTTTCAAACATGTTTGAGATTAAAAAATATATATTTATATATATATATATTTTTTATTTTATTTTTTAATAAACAAATTAAAATACAATATTACAACTAAATACAATTTTTACAATAATCAAATACATATATTTACATTTATGTTTCCTATTACGTAAAAGAAATTAACAATTATTGTGTATATAATGGGGAATGACGTCTTACAATAGATTATTTTATTTTAATCAATAATATTTAAAAAAAAACATATATAAATTACAAAAAATATATTGACGATGTTTTCAATCAGTGTTACATAAAAAAGAATTATAGATGTATTTTTTTACTTCTTTCTTAAATATATTGTATTCCTGATCTTTGTTCATTTCATTAAAGAAAAATATTCCTCTGTAAGTATTATGATGTTGTGCAGTAGTTGTTTTTAATTTAGGAATTAAGATATTACCACCTGTTATAGGTCACGTACTTACGTTTTGAGACCTAGAAATACTATTATTTATTTTATTTTTATGTATTTGAAACAAACAATTCTTTTTATATAGCAATTTCATATCTAAAATCTTAATTTTTTTTAATAATTGAACAGTGGGAAAAATTAACGGTTTTTTCAAAATAACTTTTATAATTAATTTTTGAAATTTTTCAACTGGTAAAATATAGGTTTTAAAGGCACCACCCCATCTGATTATTCCGTACTGTAATATGGATGGGGCAAATGCAAAGTAAATTGATTTCAATTTTTTGATGGTTTATAAATTTCTTAATCTAATAAAAACATATATAAGTTTTCTCATTATATTTACAATATTATTTATTTGCTCCTTCCATTAAATATATTTATCAATTATAATGCCTAAATATTTAATGCAATTTTTTTCAGTAATTTGAAGGCAATTACTGATATCTTTCATTGCATTTTGTTGTGTGTATACAAATATTTATACGAGGTATAATTTGTTCTTTCAATGTAAAAGTGATGAAATATGTTTTTTCAGTATTCAGAGACAAAATATTGTCATCAAACCATTCTTTTAAGGAACATGCTTAATGCAAATAGCCTATGCCATTTTTAATAATCTGTTATGGTTTTCATGAATATTAAATAATCGCTTGATTTATAGTATTTAACTTAAATCCACCCTTTATTTATTTATTTACAAATGATATTTTATATAGCGCCATTTTTGTGAAATCGCCTAAAGGGCGCTTTACAATAAGCATCCCAACACGCTTTGCAGCTACAGAGCGCATAGGCGGTTGGGATTCCCCATTTCCATTAATGTAATTTTAATAATTCGATTAAAGCCAGATTACAATACGTCTTGCAGCTACATAGCGCAAAGACGTTTAGAAAAATAGCTCCCATTTACATTGCACAAAAAATTGTAGGAAGTGTTTTTAATTTATTAGTAACCGTTTACAAATATAATCTAGATTACATGTCCTGCAGCTACAGAGCGCATGGGCGGTTAAAAATATAGATCTCATTTACAGTTGAAGTTAATTTTGATAATATGAAAGCCAACATCACAAAAAGTTTTGCAGCTACAAATGCGCATCGAGTGGAATTTCAGCAACGTAAGAATGATTTAAAAAAGTTTACAATAAAAAAACTCAATAGAACTAGTAAACGTAAACGATAACAAACTAAGCAAAGAAAGCATTTGTTAACTAATTATTAAAGTTAACAAGATATTGGAAGCGGTGGCCAATACTCGAAGGGCCCCTGTTTTAGGTATACAGGTTTCTCGTCTTTTTCCTAGTTCAAAACTGTAAAAATATTTTTTTTTGACCTTTATCCCTCGTATGGATTTTTTTCTTGTGTTGGAAAATAGAATCTTTATGTACAATTTTATTGAACAGAAATGTGGATCGTGTAAACTGTCTTTAGATGCCATTTTTATTTTAAAACATGTACAAATTGACATCCACCCTTTATATCCAGCACAATTCATATTTATTATAAGTTGTCAGTTTGTACTTTAATCGGTCTGGTCTATCATAATGATTTATTTTTGGGTTATAATGCCGTGTGTCGTTCATAGCTTTTCCTATGTTTCGGATAACATTACAACGTTCATTATCAAGGTTGATGTTATTTGTGCAGACACATATATGTGTAACGTTATGTACGTAGAATTTATTTCGTATCGCAGTCGTTGCTAAAATATTTAGGTGGTTAATTTGAAATCAGCGTCGTTTCACAGTCCAAGCTTTTATGTGATTTTTTTTATTAAAGTAGCTACATCACAGATGTTTATCACGACAGTAAAAAGTCCATCGCCAACTAGACTGATCATAGTGGAAGTACGAAGATTAGATTATTGTGACCACGTGGTCAAACACTAAACGTCCAAGTCAACGCGAGTCGAGTTTCGAATGTGCCAGTTTTAGTTTGTCCGTTTGTCATTTATTTTGCACATTATTAGGTTTCCTTTTTTTTAATACATATTTTTTTATGTATATATTTTTTATGAAAAACTAATTAATGTACAATAAAAACGAAGTATTCTCTGTTTATGATAGTCTACATCTAACATGGCTCAGCCTGTTCTAAGTTAGAGATATTTTATCTTTAGAGCATAAACTTTCTTTTTCATACAATTCTTTCTCTGTTTTTGATGTGTATTATTGTTATCTTATATCTTTCTGATATTAATTTATCAAATATTTTTGTGTACCGTATATTATATTATTTTCACATATATACTTACTGTTAACTAATTTTCATTATTTGTTTTTAACAATTTGTTGATACCATTTTTTTATACGTTTTTTATAAGTATATGAAAATGTATTTATTTTTTGTTTGAATTCTTTACAAGTTATTTACAATTTGCTTTTTAATTCAATAACTTTATTTTATCCATTTTTTTTTTTTCTTTTTTACTATGTAAAGTTTCACTTTTTATTTTGCATGGCAGTATGCTTCTTATTGTTTATAAATGTATACAAAAAAGCATTGTTTATCTTTTAAAATTTTACGCACTATGTTTTGTACTTACCTGTATATTTTTTGTAAAAAAATTGGGCGTATTGTAAAATCAAATGAAAAAAATAAATAAAATAAAATAAAGTTTAATAATTAAATAAACAGATAAATAAATAATTTTACAATTCAATTAGTGATATTATTTTGATGAAGGTGAAGGGGAAGATTATGTATACAAATTTTTAGATTTAAGTAGTCCTATACTAATAAAACAATAACATAAAAGAGAAAAACTAAAACTGCTTTATTTTAAATACCCAGCTGATCAAATGTAAGAAATTAAAAATCATTATTATACAAATATAAAGTATATATATGTGCTAAGAATACATGTTACTTAAACATAAATAATTTAGTATAATATTTAATAAAAAAACATTTTAAGCAATGAAATACATAAAAAATAATATGTGTACCAATTATATGAAGCACAATGTGTTTTGATTTACAAATATTTTTCAAAAAAATCTCTCGCTACACTATTTATATGTGCAGTTTTTTTTTTAATTTAAAATTTGTTTTACATTTTGAGTCTTTTATATTTGGCAATAAATCATTGAATATTTTTGGAGCAATTACATTATATTGCTTTTTACCAAAGGCGGTTGATACAAATGGGACAATACAGTTAATTTGTGTTGCTGAACGAGTGTTTATATTTTGTTGGGTTCTTTTGACCTCACCTAATTTTTCATAAAATTTAAGTACTAGGCACCTCACAAACAATTAACTTATATCAAAAAACTTACTAAACAAATTATTTTTTTTATTAAGAAAATGTTAAACTTGTACCAACGATTAACTCATATACAAAACATCGTCGTCAAAATATTATGTACTGTGTTTAACTAATGTTTAATTTTATTGATGTCTCAAATTGAGTTTCAAAATATACATAATATTATAAACTGCCCATAGAATATTACAATATTATAAAACGTATTTATTTAGAAAATTTTTCATTCTTCAATAAATATAATAATTAAATCACGCCAAATATCAAAATTGATGAAACGTAAATATTTTAAGTGATTGTTTATTTTAGGTTTAGACCCCTTTTACTTTGATGTCTAAAAAATAAAAAAAACTTCATAAATCATCGGCCTACTCTAACGTTTAACTTTTGCTCAAAGAAATTTTTTTTTTGTGGCCTCAAGAGTGTTCAATATCCTGGATGAACATTTTAAGTTCTCCTTTTTAATTTAATTTTAAGTTTGGATTTTGTCTATAGAAAGAAATCATTGCAGGAGACTGCTGCGAGACTTTGCATAGATTTATATATAGTACTATTCAGCGTATTGTTCAGATATTTGTTGAAATTTATACTAATGTAATAATTTTTATTTTTAGAATTTTTTAATAATATGCGTGCTTCCACTTTCATTTTTGTTGTATCCCAACTTAACATAGGGCTCTTGGCCTTACAGAGTTAAAGATTCGTTATTATTTTTTGTAATATGTATCTTTATATGAATAAATAAATAGAAAAAAATGTTTTGTTTTCAGTTTGAAATTTGAAGGTTGAGTGATGGCAGTGAAATCAGTTGTTATGGACGTGACTGCAGAAGTTTAAAAAAACGGAATCAGTTGAAAATTAACGCTGTTTTTAGCCTGAAAATTGCAATCCGTGAGAGGACACAATATTTGGCAAAATCCCCGTAAATCTGACAATCAGATTGCGGCATCTATTGACAAAAATTGAATTTTAATTTTTATAAACTCTAATTTACCTAGAAATTGAAAGAAAATAAGCATAAACAAAGGGAAAAGTATGCAGGAGTGATTTTGAAAAGATTTTATATCCCAACTTGTTAAACAATTTTTTTTTTAGTGTGACGCGCATTTTTGCATAGCAAAGTAGATAAATTAACATAATACATATGTACTACTTGAGCGAGAAATATTCTCTAAAAGTCCTTAACTCTTGTGTGGCTGTGATGTCACACTAGTCGACATAAGACACAAGACTTAATATATCTCTTATTTTTTTAAATGAAGAACTCGTATTTTTCGTAATCTTCAAATGGACATTTTCACATCCGATATGTAAAGTAAAATTTGTATACCCATGCTAAATGTAATTACAATCAATATTTATCCTTGCTACGCGAAAAATAAATATCCACTAATTCAGCAACACTATGTCTCCATGTTTTTTTTTGTTTTCAAATGTCTGAACTTTAGAATATTCCGTCTTTTACTAGAAGTAAAACTTTGTTATATCACCGCGCGCAAAGGGACTATTGACCACAATCTTTTAATAGTTAATAGCTATAGAGTATTCGCTTAATCCGTCTTCATTGGAGAAACGTAGAACCGAGATAACCTTATATGCATTTTCTAAATACTTAATGCTACAAATTACGTCCCATCTCTGTTGCAATCAATTTCTTTTCATGTTCCCAACCATATCACCAGAAGTCAAAATCTGTCATTTATTGATTTTTTTGAGAGCAATTTTGTTTTTTTGTCCCAATGTTCTGAATGTGTAGGTTTGTCGATTCATCACATTTTTCTACTTCAGTTTGCGATGAAAGAACATCAAGAAATTTTGACATCCGGGTTCAAGAACATATTATAAGATGTTTTCACAATAACAATTACTCCGAATTTGCAATTCATTTAATCAATTTTAATCATGACTTTAATAAAAATTCAGGAATTGAAATCCTACATACAAATAATAAAGGGTTAAAATGAAATAATATGGAAATATTTTACATAATCAAATCTTTAAAAAATAATGTTTCTTTAATCAATAATCAAACAACCTTTCAAAATAGCCCGTTATATAATGTGCCATTGTAATGGTCATACTATACCCATTTAACTTTCGCCCCTCTCTTCATCCCCTCTCTCTCCTTTTTTAACTTTTTTTCCCTCAACATAAAATATTTTCATAACCTGATCAGCGCTTGTAAGGGTTGCTTATTGAAATGCATGAGGTGTTGGCTTTTTATTTTTCTGTAACAACTATGGTGAAGGTGTATAGTGGGTTTTGCACGGTGGTTTAATTGGTGTGATCAAATTGGCCTGACAAAGAGACGGGTACGTCTAGAAGCCGGTAGACATAGAAATTTGGTTTAGTAAAACAGTAAAGCATTTAATTGAAAACATATGTATCTTACTTTTTGTAATTAATTTTGTACATCATTACGACATAATTAACTTAATTCAAAGATTCAGGACACTTAAATAATACGTTAACAGTTATCAAATTTAATTACACCGTAAAAGCTCATATTAAACTTTAGTACATTTGATTAAGACAGGAATTAATTTAGTTGTCTAGAATGCATCAGGCTTTTGCCAGGGGGGATATATTAAGTCTTTCATTAAGCAATCTGGAAACGTCTCGAAGGCTCTATATACGATTTTCTACTGTTGTAATAATACACGTAATATTATCGAAAGCTCTAGAGCTAAGCGTAGTTGCAAAGTGGTTTTGACGCTTCATACCGTGGGAATGACGACTTTGTAACACTTTCAGATACCCATTCATGTGCAAATATTTCGTCAACAACGAATTAAATGTATGAATAATTAATGATTATGATAAAATTATAAATAAACTCATCAATGAAACTCCTTGGTTTAGTTTCGTTGGTCAAAATAATAAAAAGTAAAAATAAACCAAGAAGTTTCATTGATTAGTTTATTTATAATTTTATCATAATCATTAACTTAACTATGGAGTTTTATCAAGCAATATCAACAAAAAACATCAATATATGAATAATGAATTAAAAAGGCAGCAGACTGTATATAGCTTACTGAAAATTCGGCTGCCTAAAAAAAAAAAGCTGCCTAAAATTCGGATAAAATGGACCTATTTTTCTGTACATATTAGCAGCTTAGCAGCTGTCTGCTTACCAGAAGTTGAAGTCTACCCCGTATTTACAGTCATAATTAAGTAAAAGGTAACAACCCGTGAAGTAATGCAAACTACATTTGTCAAATAAATAATCATGCATTTTCAAAATTCTTAATGATGTTCTATCTCCAAAGTATTTTTTTTGTTTCCAATCATATCACCGGAAGTATTTATCCACATTGTGATTTTTCATTCTCTTACTTGCCCTCATGGTCTGTGCGTTTACCTACTATGGTTAAGGTCTCGGGTTCGATTCCTGACATGGCTTACATGATTTGAAAAAAATGTGTTCTTTCACTAAAATATTTCATGGTACCAGGACTAACACCTGAAGCGTAAGATTGATCATTGTTCCTTCTGCGGTTAGTATACTAATGTAGTACTCTAATAACCATCAGAGTGGTAGGGAAATAATAAATAAGAATGATGGTTAATATGGTGTTAGCTTTGGTAAAATATAAAAAAATGTAAGTTAATTTTTGAGCCTTTACATAGGGACAGTGTAATTCTGAAATTGTTTAGCATATTAACATTATTTTGATTGATTTTAGTCAAGTAATTCTGGAGGTAACCTTAAAAAATTGTCATCTTCACATTTGATAATTTTGAGTAAATGTAACAGAACAGTGAAAAACTTGACCAAATTTGAAATTGAGCAATTTAAAAACATTTGATTCAAATGCAATAGAAGTAAACCTGATACATTTGAAGCAAAAACGATACTCTAAAATTATTCTGAAAAAAAAACTAATTTTTGCACTTGGGCATTTTCGAAATTTTTTTCTTTAATTATTTAAAATTTGCTGTTTATCAAATCTTCTAAAAACAACAACCCCAACGTCCATTGTGCCCGGAATTTAAAGATCAGGCAACTGAGGGTGTTAGAGGCAAATTCAGAAATCTCCATTGAAGGAGTTACCGAGATATTTGCAAAAAACTTTGAAAAAATTATTGTGAGATTTTCAAATATTCTTCACTTACTCAATGGAGAATTCTAAGTTTGCGGTGTCAAGTAGTTAACCTAATTAAAATCGTTTTTTGCAAGATTTAGAAATGGTTATGAATTATGCTATTATTTGGGTAGGTAGGTTTCAATGCTTAATTTTGCCATTAAAAACTAATTTTCCATTTTTTGTGGAGATTTCAAAGTTGGCTTCTAATACCCTAAATTCTAAGTTCTTCTAAGAACTTGTCCGGAAAATATATTTCTTACTTTCATATATTTATTCGTCATCAATACATATTGGAATGTAGAAATTGGCATGGCTTAGCGAGGAGTCTTATGGAGAACATGTAATTTGAATAGAAACTGTGTACAATTAAATAATAGTACCTATTTTATCTTTGCTAATGTTCTTTTAGTATATATTGTACCTGTAATTGCTGTAATTGGTTTAGGTCGTCAATTTACCTGTACACGAAAAGATCCCGAATTGGGAAATTGAGCGATTTTTTAGTTTCTAGGTCTAGGGGCTAGCGCCTTCTTGGTTTGATTTCCAGCAAGGTAAATATAAAATAAACATTTATTTTAAAAGAAACGTAGGTACGAATTTGTTTTTTCAATTTACTAGGATAATTTTAATTATTACATCTACCGACATGACCTATTTTTCCCCATTGGATTTAGATTCTGCATTGTATATTAATAGATCAATCACGACAAGTTGATTAATAGAGATCGGAGTCAGTTTGTGATTTCGCAAACGGAATCACAAATTCCAAATTAAAGATTCAAGGTTCGATTGCTAGCCTAGTTAAGTTCTCATGATTTATTTACAACAAATCATGATTAGTATGAATTCAAATGCCTTTATTAAAATTAGCAATGATAATAAACGTCATTGACGGTTATTAAACCATCGCGATCATCATCATCCCTCTTTTTGCACCCAGTGATGCATAGGACACTGCATTGGTAAACTAAATGTAGCATGGTTAAGTCATAACTTTGTAGTATGAAATAACTAATATGATGGGAAAACAAATTCCCACGCCGATGTAAGGCGAGAAATTGCGGGAATCGAAGCCCTAGGACTTCTACGATATTATTAAGGACTGTATTTTAATTTGAATTAAATAAGTGAATATCCTCGAAACGCAGTATGGAGTGTCAATTGGTCACAATCCCAACAGATGAGATGGATTAGGAATGGATGCCACTAATCGGTTTGTTATTGATGGAATTGCTGCGGTCCCACTGATCAATTGCGAGCGGCACCAACATTAAGACAGGCTCCCGATCTGGAGCTGAACACTGGTGGTAAGTGAAAACAAAATCTATGATGCAGTACACGTTCAATAAAATAAACGCGTGATTCACGACACGAGGTCTTATTGTGGCGGATGATCAAAAGATCCAAAGGATGGGAATAAACAGTAGTTGTAGGTACAAACGATGTTGAATTTGTTACAATAATGAACATTTCATACCCACATAATTCGCAACCATTTGTATTGTATTTGTATTTTGACAAGCATTTTTTCAAATATATTTTGTATTTAAATGTTATATTTATAAATGTATTGTTTTTAGTATAACGCGGAATTTTCTAACAAGTGAAGACATCAAAATATATATTTACGTAATTGCGCTGTAATATAATTGTGTATTGTGTGTATCAAATAAATAAACAGAAATTTCTTTTCACTGAAAGGGTTGGGGTTAAAAACCTCGTAAAAGCACCTGATAGTTTAATCAAAACTTTCGTCAGTCTAAGAGGAGTGCCATTAGTCCAGGCTCCTGGGGGTAGTTACCCCCGATACAATGACTAAATTCTTACTGTGGTATTCTTCTTTCCCTCTAGAATCTAGTCTCTTCCTTAGATGAGACTTTGCGAATGCCATTAATTATCCTTCGAGGGTTGAATTGATAGTTTGACTTATTAATCGTTGGAATAAAAATTTTTTCGATAAAAAATAGATTTTTCTATATTAAAGAAAAAACTTTTGGAGAGAGAATATGGAAAACAACAATTTTTGATGTTGGATTATTTTAATTTTCGTTTTCAATTTGACTGTAATTAAAAAAAAATGTTATAAGATTTATAAATCGGTAGAAAAATTATATGAAATACAGTATATTACTTCACAAAAGGTAACAGATGGAAGAGTTGAGGTGTGAACGTTTAAACATGGGCAGAATAGTGAATGTTACAGAGTGTGTTAAGTGGCCAAATAAACAAGCTAACGACAGTTCATATCCTGTAAATGCCTAGATTTTCGCATCAACTTTTGAAAAATGTTTTTTTTCTATGATGTAAAAAAATAGATCTAGGGAGGAAATCTAGCATGTCTACAAATATTCGTATATACTTAAAACATTTTAAGTTAGTCAAATTTACTTGAAACTTCATCGTCGTCGCATCATCGTTCCCTTTCCGCACCTAATGGTGCATAGAACAATGCATTGGTACACCAATCGCAGCGTATCTTTATCATTTTTGTTACATGAAGGTAAAATGATCAGTCTTACGCTTCAGGTAGCAGTCCAGGGACTATGAAATATTCAGGTGTGAGAACACCCTTTCCAATAAATATTTCACATCAACCATGCCGGGTATCGAGCCCGAGACCTCTTGCATGGCAGGCTAACGCGCTGACCATTACACCACGAGGCCGACATAAAATTGGAACTTCTACTGTATTAAAAATCAAGACATTATTCTAAATAATTGTTTTGTCTATTCAAAATGTCGTCGTAAAATTGAAACACTTTCCCGCGTTCGCAAGTCGCAAAAACAAAAGACGTTCGACAAAAAATAAAAAGACAAAAGAGTGCCGGAATAATGGTTTTGCTTTTAAGAAACGGTACTTCATGTACCAATTCGTGTTGAAAAGAGTTTTTTGATGAATCAATTTGACAAAGTGGCTTCGTTCATAATCAGACGTTGGCACAGACTGTCGAAAGTTACTCTGCTTATAAAAAGCAACCCTTCAACAAAATTCAAGGATATCGATAAGCGCCCCACAGAGTATCGTTTCATATAAACTAGACGATACAAATTTCTCTTGAATTTTTTATCGATGACTTTGTGGAGGTGGACCCAAAAAATTAGCGTGACAAAATCATACTCAATTTTAATGTATTTTGTAAGCGTTGACTAATCGGTGCATCTAAAAGTATAAATTTGTTGGTGGCTATTTAGTTATATTTATTTGCACATTGTCACCTATAATCACAGTTTTTAACTCTCAAAACTGTGGAAAATAATTTCTTTGCGCGCGGTGGTGTAAATATAATACCCTTTCATCGCTCTAATTTTTTTGCCTCCTTTTTCACAGTAGTAGCCGCTCGATTGTGGAATAATCTACCCACTTATGTTAGAGACGTCCCTTTTTTATTTACATTCAAGTCAAGATTGAAATGTCACTATCTAAATATTTTAATAGTTTCTTTATCCTTCTTATAGTGTTAATTTATTTTTATATATATTTTTTTTTGTTAATCTTTCCTTTTGATTTTTGTACAAAATTGTGAGATTCAATATGTCCATGTGTTTATATTTTTTTCAAACTGAACGGTTTGGGTAGGTAGAAAGAAATTGCCTTAAGACAATATGCCCGCCCTTATATGTATATATATTGTATATGTACATAAAGTGTCAAATAAATAAATAAATCGTGTTACCACAAGCAAAAGACGGAGTATTCAAAATTTCAGAAATAAAATTTGGATTTTTTAAATATTTTTATTTATTTACAATTTTAAAAAACCCGTTAGGGTTACATTAGAAATTTAATATTGTCTAGTCATTTTTTGTCTCGTCCAGTCTAGTAAGTTCAGTCATCATGTGCTTTTTCAGATTGATTTTAAATTTGTCTTCAGTGAAAGTTTTCAAGTAGTAAGGTAAGTCGTTGTAGTGTTTAAGTCCATTATGTAGTATTTTTGACTGTCCTGTGTTTGCCTTTGCCTTTTCAATATGATAGTGTTGTTGTTGTCTGGTATTATATTTGTGTATGTCAGCATTTTTGACTAATATTATGTCGTCGTCTTGTATGTTTCCCAGTGTTATTTTGTGAACAATTTTTAATGTCTCAATTTTAGTCAAGTAGTTTATGTCAAACTGATGTGTTTTTTTGTACAGTTCAGTCGTAGAGGTCAGGTAGGGTAGGTTGTATGTTAGTTTAAGAATTTTATTTTGTTGTCTTTGTATTCTTGTTATGTCTGTCTGGTTACTAGTTCCCCAGAAGGCGATCATGTAACTCAATTTACTTTTGACATAGGCTTCGTACATCATATTTTTTTCCTTTCTTGGTATAAAATCTTTAATTTCGTAGAAGAGGCTATGTAGTGATGCCATTATTTTAGTGAGTCCGTCTATGTGTTTGGTCTATTTTAATTGTCTGTCCATTGTGAGTCCTAGATAAGTCACATGTTCTAGTTCTTTGAGAGTTTCTTTGTTTGTTTTTATGTTTATGTTATGGTTCTTCTTTTGTGTTTCGAAATGTATTTTATTGCATTTCTTGGCATTTAGTGTTAAAAAGTTTTTGTTTGTCCATTCTAATAGTTTTTGCACGTCATTGTTGATGGTTTTAGTCGTTTCAATATCATTTTTGTTTTCATATAAAATTCCTAAGTCGTCCGCATATATTGTTTTTTTTTCCCATTATGTCAATGTGTATTATGTCGTTAATGTATATTATATAGAACAATGGTCCTAATATTGATCCCTGAGGTACTCCGAATTGCATTGTTGTTATTTCACTTTTGTGTTCTTCAATTTTCGTAAACTGTTTTCTTCCTTGTAGATAGTTTTGAAATATTTTAAGAGCTTGTCCCTTAACTCTTGTTTGTTGTAGTTTATCTAGAAGGGTATTTATGTGGACTGTGTCAAATGCCTTCTTGAAGTCAGGTTTGAGTGCAGTCACTTTTTCCTTTATCGAATTTATTAAATTGACCGAGTCAAAATCTCTGATTAATCACAGTAAAATTACCAGAGTTTCCATGCTTTTATTTACTATGATGTGTATAATGTTTAATGAAGTTCAATTTTTCATCAAACATAATACCAAGATCAGTCATATGATGACATAATTCGATGACCATGAGCATAGCGATGAAAACGCCCCAAGATTTAGTCAACGCGCTATTCAAAATATTTGGAAAGATTTAATAAAAAACGTGTCTCGTGTAATTGGGGTTAATCCATCATATTTTCAAAAAATATTAAATCCTGTGTATAAATAATAAATTCCTCCCTACGCCACCGACGCGACGAACCCAAATAATTAATTTGAGTTACCCCTTTAGGGTTGCGAGGGAGCAGTTTAACAATAGCGCGTCTTTGTTTCGTTTTATCCGCCATTTTTTGCGGAATAAGTAATTTTTGATGACTCACTAATTTTGAACGACAAAGGGTATGTAGATCACGTCAAAGGTAATGAATAGGCTGGAAATTTACATATTTGCCTGGTTTCGTGAAAACAAAGGTCCCGAATTATAAATTGCCCCGAAAAACTCTGAATCAAAGTGCCCGCTTTTCGGCGAAAAATCAATTCCTTTTTTATCTTAGACTACCAAAACAAAAACGTAAAGATTCAGAACATTATCTTTTCACAGAAAGTTCATAAAGAAGTCGAGATAAACTCAAGACACTCGAGTTGAATTTTTTTAAATTAAAATATTTTAAAAAGCTTATTTTAGAATTTAAATGAAAAATATCGATTTAAAAATGAGCAATAAAGAAATCACATCAAGACGTTGACTGTGGAATGACACAGATTTCAAATTAAGAAGCTGCGTATACCAACAACTTGCCATAATGAACTTTTCCCAAACATCTAGATGTAGGTTCTGCAGTGCAGATGAGGAAACACCTATACACATTATATGTGATGCTTTAAAAGGCACCTCATCCTCGGATGACCACTTGTTAAACCTGCGGATGTATAAGAGCTCGCCTTCTATCTAATAACGCAATACTTAACGGATCTAGGCTTAGGGGGGGGGGTTTCAGCAAAATGTAAACTCTCGCCTTCCACGCACTAGCCAGGCTCTCTATAGACCTGGGCTTGGAGGGCGAGAACTATTCACGGGGACCCATCAGAATTGATCTTCACAAGTTGCAGTGACGTCAGGAGCTTGCATAACACTGACATCAACCTCTAAAAATAAGAATAGCAACGATTGCGGCATGGTAAACAATTTAAGAACATAACGTAGCATGACATTGTTATACAGGTAAAACCTTCTAGATGACAAAATTTGAGAAGTGTCATACTCTTTTTTAATATTAAATCTTACCTTGCGGCTAATAGTCTCAGGTAGAACTTGTTCTTTTTGATCTCAAGGTTCCTTGAAGGATAACATGGGTCCTTAGTTACTTTCCATTAGGTATTATTGCAAAATTCTAATAAAATACTGAATCTCTTGCTTGGTTGTGAACAACGGTGGGAAAAGACAGAATAAAGTGGTTCATTTCAAGTTTATTTATTACAAATCAGTAAAATATAGTTTTACAGACAACGGACATATATGTTTCTCAAGATGTTTAACAATTATTTATGAGAAACTTAATTATAGTAAACAGGATTAATAATAATTGGAGCAGAGATCTCTCCTAGTAATAATTAAAATTGAAAATAGCCCATTATTAACAGGATTCGAAATTAACCTAATGTGACTACTTCTAAGTGTCCTAGAACCGAAAATAATTTGGGCAGCGGTTCCCCGTAATGAGGATAAAGATTTGAATAATCCTGCGTATCCATTAGTTCACTGTAGTATTACATTAGGAGTCACTAATTTTTGAAGTATATTTCCACCAACCTTTATGAAGAGATGCACGCGAGGTACTCACATAATCCTCTGAGAGATTCGAACCATTCTATATTATTTTACTTGAGAAGGAAGTACTAGGAACACCAGCGATTACGAAGGATCCTAGAAATGGCGTCCTGTGTCGATTTGCCATTGAGGAGAAAAACTGCTGAGTCACGCCTCTGCAGGATGAATCAAAGAAAATGTCGACAACTCAGGTTCAAGGGCGAGATTCCGGGGTAACCTGACTCTCCATACTACAAAAAAATGTATTTCTTTACAAACGGCTCGAGAAAGTAAGTTAAAAAAAAACAACAGTTCCGTGCTGTATACTGTACTTACTAAATGGAGATTTGTTAGTTGTTACGTGGTGTATAAGGTTAAACAGCCGTCATAATGGATTCTAGCTTAAAATGATCATACGTATCCGATCTGTGGACAATAATGAAAAATTACAAATTTGTATAAGCGAAACAAGTTGATTTATATATTCGAAAGTTGTTGAAGACTTACCGGAAGCTGGTTTAATTAGAATACAAGTTTTTTTTGGGCACAGCTCAACATGGTGCATAGGGAATTATACCAAAACTCCCATAGTTATTTGTGAGGGAAAACTGGCCTAGCGCGGCGTGGACACTGCTCGCGAACCAGATTGCAACTGGCTGGCTCGCCAGCGGCGAGTACTACGGCCACGTATTCAAAAAAACTAGTGTGGTGGGAGGTATCACGTGACCGCCGGAATGGCGGTTGACCGCTGTCGGGTAAAGCGTTTATTTACGCGATTGATTTGTTTTCTATATTCAATTTTACTTTTAAACTATAACGGTTCTGATTATCTTATAGGTATAATTATTTTTGTCGCGGGACGCGACAGAAGACATATTGAAAATGCAGTAAAATATCATTTTTCAAACGTTATGTTTTAAAATGCGCATGTGAGCACTGTTGAAAGCATTTCCATATTTATTTATTTAAGTTTATACATTGGTGTGATGTATTTAGTTATTTATTTATTTCGACGGCCTACGCCTTTGACAAAGTTTAAAATTATATTGAAAAACAATTATAATAAAACAAAACACCCGAACACTGGTTCGGGTTGTGGTCCTGTGGCTAGTGTCTCGGACTCACGGACCAAAGGTCTGTGGTTCGAATCCCACTTTACCTCAACTCGATTTCCATTTTCTAATAGTGAGTTATTTACAACTCTTTGAAAATGGCCCTCAAAATTAAATATTTGGGCAAATCTTAAGAACGCAAATATTTCTTTTTACTAAAAAAAAAAACACAGTATTAAAAATAAAGAAACACGAAATAAAATCAGCAGAAAATAAGGAAATTATAAAGAAAAAATATAACATGGGTATGCAGCAAATTAACAATAAATAAAGGGTTTTAATTTAAAAGTATTGAAGTAACAGAGACGATGTATCAAAGCATAAACAGAAAAACAAGTATAACACATTTTTTATGATTTAAAATAAGAAATGATTAAAAAGTATTGATTTTAATTGGTTTTAAGATAAATTAAATAAATCTAAGTTTCCATGTTTGTTTGCTAACATGTGGAACCGTGGAATAAGTGAGTATTTGGCATAGTTTGAACTATGCAAATCAACAGCAAAATAAGTATTTTGTCACGTACACACGCTGTCTTACATAAAAATTCAAGCAATTTAAAAGTTCGGGACTGTCAAGAACATTATTTAATACTTTGAAAAGCAGCACTTAATCTTAAATTTCCCTTTTATCACTAATATATATTAATTTTAACTGCTTCATTAAACATTTATATTTAAGCTCTTCAATTGGAATGTATAATTTGAAATTTATAAATCTTATAAACTTGTGTAGGACCTTTTCCACACTGTTTATATGGGTAACATAATGAGGAGACTAAACTGAGGACCCATATTGTAATTGGCTTCTTTTTAGGGTCATGTTTAATATTTTTAATGCGTCAACAGACTTAAACTCTCTTGTTGTTCTGATAACAAAACCTAAGGTTTTTGTGGCTCTATTTACCATCTTATTCATATGGAGAACAAAAGTTAATTTACCACCAAAGATGACACCTAGATCATTTTTTTCCTTTACAAGAGTTAATGTCGTATTACTGATGCTATATTGAAAACCCAATTTTTTTTTTGTTTTTAATTTTTTTATTATTTATAAATCATATAACACAAAGTATTTTACAAGTATAATACGTTGAATTACATTCCCAGAAGTTACAACAACTCAGTTCGGGACATAAATAATATTAACATCTAAAAAATTAAACATATTAAAAACAACAAAGAAACAAAGCAAGTTTAGCACCTTTATTACTAAATATAGCACAACAATATATACGCCGAAAACTCTTTCTTACACAAGAATAATGTATAAAAAAACGCTTTTAAGAATAAAAAAAACAGTGAATCTACTAAGGGAGATAAGGTCATTAACATCACATGCCATGCAGATAATGCAGCCATAGTGATGATGAGAACATATCTATCTCAGTTAGTAAACATCTGGATGCCCAAGAAATGTCGTATAGTACAATGAACACATGATTATTGGAAACATAATTCGTATATTCAAAACGTGTGTCAGACCGATCATAGTGTATACAATAGAGGCGAGGATAGATAGAGAGAAAATAAAAAATACGAAAAACCAAGTAGAAAATTTAAATAGAAAAACTAAATAACTGCTCAGACGTCAGAGATGAAAGTACTCAAGGCAATCGCAGGTAAACCCCAAAGAGGCAGAATTTAGAGTCAAGAAGTTAAATGGAATTGCGATACCCAGTGCATAGTAAATAGAATATGGAGAGATTACGTCTATAATTCCATTGATAAACAGCTCCAAAATCCCCTTTGCAATTGTTTACGAAATCCCGGATGTTTGCCATCTGCCCGGAAGACCACCAAGGCGAGGGAAAAACAGCTGAAACTCAAAGTCTTGGGCGTTAGCTTTTAGCTGATACCAAATTAATCGATCTTAACCGAGAAGAAGAAGAATAAGCTTTCAGAAATAATTTTCACTCAAATCTTCTAAGAAAATGTAAAGGTAGAAGGCCTTAAGAGCTATGCTTCTGATTCGCGAAAACCGCATTACATGACATTTATCCACGTTAAGAAAAACAAAATTTCCTGTGCACCAGGCCTCAAGATTATCCAAATTTCTTTGAACAATCAAACATTTCAACGGAAATTGAATAAGTCTGAAGATCTTGAGATCATCAGCGAATAGGAGTATTTTGACATCATGGAACATATTAACAGTATTAATATATAAATAAATAAACATGATAAACTTGAGTTGTTTCTTTTTTGTTCTAAATGTCGTCACCAATCTGGCAGAAGTCACTAACACTTAACAATTTAATTTTTAGTTTTTTTAAAAATCAAAAATAATTAATAATTTATTCAAATTTATAAATAAATGAACTAAATCAAGATCGCGTCAACCTAACAATAAAAAAAATATCGGCGCGTTTATAATTGAATAAAAATAACTGGAAACTATCATAAAAAATCAAATATACACACAAATAAAATCGTAAGTAGTAAAAAAATTAAAAATAGTTTGAATTAATAAAAAAGTCAAAATTATTTTTACGTTTTAAAGTTTTTGGATTTTTATGAGGAAATTATGATCTTTAAGAGGCATAAGTCACCAAATTGCCTAAATTGAAACTATGTGTTGTTAGCAAAAAACAGTAGAGTGACGTTCAATAAAATCTCAACAAGCATTTAACACTAAAGCCAGTTATAGTTTATTGTCAGTTTATACAGATTTTTATTATTTTTCTTCCTTAAAAAACACATTGTTAGCGTTTGATCATTTGTTTAATAAAAGATAAAACAATCAACACGCTAAAAAATAAATCTTTGTATTTAAAATATATTTAATCACAGACTTAACTTATTTTTCTTCTAGTGCCTTGCCGGGTCCCTACAACGTTGGCAATCACTATCCTGTTCTGCACCACTTTTATATTTTGCAGCCAAGGCGACCGTTTCTTGATGTGTTTGCCGTAGTGATTCCTGGGAAAAGATGACCAATGTGGTTTCACGTTGCCTTCTCTGGTGGATTTTTCTATCGGGGTTACCTTTCCTTAGCTGGTTGGTGTTGATGTTGAGGCCCCAAAAACTCGCCTTTTACCCTCTCGTTATCTGCTGTGATCACACCGTTATGAATGTGATTGCATTGCCCAGAGTTCACGACGTGGACGCTAACGAGTTGAACAAGTCAGTGGTGTTGCTGGTGGAATACAACTGGGCGTTCGCAGCATTTTATAGAATCACATTCTCCAGCAAGATGTAACCCTACTGGCAGTTTGAACCCAAAAAAAACGAACAATTATCAGTAATACTCCTTCCTGTTACTCACTCTTTTGGGCTGTATTGTCCAGATTATAAACACGAAAAATTCTCTCAACCAATTTTTAGCCAGCTGGCAAGCTTACATCATTAAAAACTTTCCGGATACATGAAAATGTATCTGAAAGAAAAAGTTACTAATGGAATAAATAAAAAAGACACAACGAAATTGTACTGTATCCATAAAACTTTCCAAGCACAAAAATTTGATTTTTCCTAGTTCTCCGAACTTTCTAAAAGCAATTTCTCGTAATTGGTGTTTTTTTGGGCCAGTAACTTTTGCCTGAAGGTTGATGATATGTACTTTAAAAAAAATGGTAATGTTTTTAAATTCCCGAATTCAATTTGTAGTAACTCCTGAGAATGCGTCGGTTCAGCCGGATGAATCTCACCCACATGATAAAGGTTTCAGCTTTTATTCTTCACAAAAGTCAATAGATGAAAGAGTTGAGCACATGTGGATATTCAAACATTGACAGAATGGTGAATGTTACACACTTTGAGTGGCAACTTGAACCAAAAAAAAATTCAAAAATATTTTAAATTTTGTAATGTCCTGCCGGTAAAACAACTTTGTAGCAACAAATTTATCATAGATCACTTTGTTTATCCGGAATATAAAAAAAGAGTTTCCCACACTCACAACGCTAGATTAAAACTAAGGGCTCCCTGTTTGTTCCCCGAATCACAAATTATTTCGGAGAGCGAACATTTAATGGCGTTGTTCCAAGGTTGTTCAATGATCTCCCACAAGCCATCATTCACATGAAAGATCTTCAAATGAAGAATAAATGAAATGAAGAAATATCTTCTTGATATACTTTATTGTGCCTTTTTATAAATAAATTTGTAAAATATAAATAAAATAAATGTAATATAAATAATGAAAATAAAAAAATAATAATTTAGCTTGATCCACTCATTGACCCGTGCGCAACCTACCTCCACTATTCATTTCTTAATAGCAATTTTATATTGTGAGTACTTATTTATTGTTCTTATGGATAATGTAAATAGATTGAATAATTTAACGTATTTTTTTCTACAATTTTCATTAGGTAATTTGCCGTACGCTGTAGCAGAGATGAATTTATATTCCCTTGTTTTGTAAAGTTCGGTATTAACAAAAGTAATACTTAATTAAATTGGCAGTCGAGGGAAATACCACAATATTATATTTACGTTAGGTTCCTAGGGATTATGCTTAATCTCAACGCTTTTCATCTCACAAAAACCATTCTTCGTTGTTTATCTTTAGTTCTGTTTAAGTTGTCAGCTAGCTAAAGTTTTGGCCAATCCCGTACCGCGCAAAAACTAAAGAAGGGTGTAATTGTCAAAAGGAACAAAAACGACACAACTCAGAGAAAACAGAAAAGGACAAATGGGATAAAGATTTAAAAATATCTTTGATAAATATTTAAACAAAGGAAAAAAAATATCACATACAATAAATACATATACAAATATGTGAAACGGATTTAGAAAAATTGATTGTATTTTCAAAATCAATACGAATACAGTCAAAAAATGTTTTAATTCATTATTTTCAAAATAAAATTGTAAAAAAGAACATTTCCACGAAAATGACACAAGTTTGGCTTTGGTAATTGTGATGACGTTCTTTTTAAATTGAAACGATCACAAACAAATATTACAAGTCAACCGAATCATGACGTATTAGGGGCGTGACCAATGCAATGAACCGTTGCCGCGGGAATTTAAAATTATAAATTTAAAAATATCAGAAAATAGTTTAGTAAAGTAATTTTTTTTTACTCGATTGCATTTCAAAGACCCTTAATTATTTATTATTGTTAAAAAATCATATTTCACTTACATTAATACATAAGGATCCAATAAGTCAAGTATTTTTGTCTCTGTTGTTCTTTTAATGACGGGAAGTGTAAAAAAAGATGAATACAATTTTTAAAACTGGACAGGAGTTAAATATCACTGTAAAAATAAAATTGGATAAAATTAATTTTAAAGAAGCTTTTGTAGCATTAAAACCAGTCGGTAGAAATAATAAAAAGGGAGTGGTTAAAAAAAAATGCTTTTATTTATTTTATAACTTGTTTAAATTTTTATTTTATTTTTTCGTATGCTTAAGGAAGCCAATAAATCACCAAACTCGATAAAAAAAATTGCAATATAAACAAAGGTAATTATGTTATACCTTTTATTTAAATATAAGTTATACATTTAAAAAAAATGGTCCACTTCTACATATTAATTTGACCATTTAGAGCTTTTCGTATAGTGGGCATCTTCAGACTGATTAATATTATGCAGTGTAAGGATAATTTATATAAAGCTTAACGTGTATGTCTTGAATTAAAAAAAACAGCCCAAAAGAGATACAATTGATAATATCTCAATGAAACAGAATACGTCACAGTTATTGAAAAGATATGTTGGTAGACTATATACGGCAGTGTTCAGTAAGGGAGGATTCTATTCTACATAAACACTTACTTTTAAAAAAAAATTTACGGTCAAACTAAGGGGGCGCATATAGGTGACTTTTTTATTATATCTGTTGATTTATTAAAATTCTGTTCCCCTTATTTCTAATTCTCTTTCTCTTAAAAATTTCTGATTCTTCTAACTTTGGACCTTTGTTTATTTATTTGTTATATTAAAATGTATAAATTACTATTCCTACATTAATGACAATGCTCCCTTATTTACATTCCGCTTCTATAATTTTAATATCTTTGTGTTCGCCAAAACTGTGTTCGAATTAGTTTAAATTTGATTGATGTTTTGATGCTATAATTTTAAAAAAAAAAATTTTTGATAGACATAGCACATTTGATAAATTATGAAACATGAAACATTGACATTTTGTGCAAAACACAATGACGTGTAAAATAATGAATAATGTTATCGCTGAATGTGGGCTTCAGAAATAATCAGAATGTATCAGAATGAACCTTTTTCGTTTTTTAAAATTATTTACCATATTTTTATACCATTTAAATTATTTATTGACAATTGTTGATGGAATTCCATTGTAATGATGTAATAACTTATATTTACAAATAAGTTATTAATTTAAAAAATATTATGTACACTTATTTGTTTTGACCAATTAGCGCTTTCACCCTCTAATGGACATCTTCAGACTGGTGAATATTATACAGTGTAAGGATAATTTATGTTTAACTAAATATTATCTTAAGTATAGGTACATTTAAAAATAAATTGAAAAAGATACAATACGCAATATTTCAATGGAACAGAGTGGGACATGTTTCAATAATTTACAAGTAATTATTTATACAACAAATTAATTAAGTAGTAAAAGTAAACATTTACATATTTTTTATTTTTGCTGTTGGTTCATCTTAACTGCCTAACTAGGGATAGCTTCTCCGTTCTAAGGCAGTAAATTATGTATTTCATAATATTATTAAAAAGTTATTACAGTTATATCATAATGTGTGCTTTTTCAGACTTAAAAGTAAACAATAAATATCCAGAGAAAACATAAATTATACCAAAATCTCTATATCCTAAGTCCTAAGTCATTACTAGAAAAACAAGAAACCAGCTTACGTCCTTCTACATCGGACAACAATTTATCTGACTCCCTCCGCCCAATATGGATTAAAAATGCAGTCAAAACCTTCCTAAGCCTGGCAATCCCACCACATTTCCACGAATCTGGGATAAGGTTATATACCTTCGGACCTATATAATATTGCTGCTTTTGAGCCAATTACGACTTGTCGTTAGCTGGTTAGCTGGCTGTTATCAGACGTTTCCTAGTAGGTAAAATAATTCGATCATATGATTCTCTTTACAACAATAATGGTTTTAGCTCTTTAACTTCACTAAAATCAACAGATGGAAGAATTGAAGAAATATGAATGATCAAACAGACGAAATGATGAATGTTTCACAGTGTGTAAACCAGCCAATGACAAATCATAAGCCCTGTAAATGCCTTGACTTCCATATTTCCTTCTCTTCAATGTTTTCCATTCCTGATGTAATTTGTTACTTCCGTGACTAATTTTAGTCCACGTGTCCAGGTGGATTGTAAAACAAAATTTTGGGAATGAAACCTAACCAGAATCTTGAACGATTGTGTTTTATTTTTACATACTCTGTAAAATTCATTATTCTACGTGTTTGGAAAACAAACATTCTGACCACTTTACTACGATGCAAAATAGATTGAACACGTGTACCTCACTGTAGTAGATTAAGTCAATATCTAGGAGACAGATGTATTTTTAAATATTTTTCCTTTTCCCCCCCATCGGGTAATCCTTTTTCAGGATAGTAAAACTAGGGGATGTTTTTATCTATTCCAGTGTCTGAGGACACGTGTCACCAAGGGTTGTCCTATTTGCTGATTCACCATAAATGTATAATAAGGGTGTTTTTTGCGTAGATTTAATTTGAAACGTACAAGTGTTTGTAAAATCTAATATAACATTTATGTTTTCAGGATTTATGAAGCAAAATTTGTTTCCAACGTGGCGGCTTGTAGTTCCGTGGTAGTGTAGCAGACTCATAGTTTAGGGGTCAGATGCAACGTTTAATTCGAGATATACGCTTTTTGTCAATGTTCAAGCGGATGAAAAATACAGTTCTGTAGGTGAATTTGATTCAAACCCTGGACGAGTGATTTCGACTCGATGGCTGCTATCAGGCAGAAATTCAGAATATAAATCAAGTGGAGATAAATCCGTGTGAATTGGTGGGTGCATTTGCTTGCCTGTCTTGAGATCTTGGGTTCGATTCCTAGCAAAATGAACATAATAAATTAATTTAAGAAGTTGTTTATACTAGTATATTTCATTGTTCCTTGACTGGCATCTGAAGCACAAGTTTTATCACATTATCTTAATATAACAGACGATCAATATATCCTACATTGAGTTAACCAATACAGTGCTCTACGCATTACTAGGTGTGGGAAGGGAAATTATGATGATTTGAGTACATTTTTTTAAACTTTACTTTTAACGAAAGGAGGAGAAAGGTGATGTTTCTTTAGACGCGATTAAAACAGAGATGCTGTATTAACAACTTTTGATGTTGGATGGGAGATGATTTCACAGTCAAGCAGCATAGAAATTAAATGAGTTGGAGAAAAAAGAGGAATTGAAGATGGGTTTTAAGAAATTGCTTTGAAAATTGCAATGAAGAGGTAAACCATGAACTAATTAGCGTTGAAATTTTTCACGGAGGTACATAGAAGCGTTAGGACTATAAAAAGTATTGAACAGAAGTGAGAGTGGGTGATGTTTAATTATGAGCCATTTTGATTGCTTACGATAATCAGAAATGTGGTCATATTTTCAAAAACCAAAAATAAACCTCATACATGCATTCTGAAGTCATTCAAGTTTATCAAGTAGCTCACAGCTTAAATCAGTTTAAATATTTATCCATGATCAGATTGAAACAGTTTATAATAATTCATTTAAGATTTGTCCTGCGTACTGCCAGGTTTTTGGTAATACACGAGTAATGAGAATTTTTTTGAACTCGTTATAGCAAAGTAGACTCGAGAGTGACTCGATGATTTGGTGACCGTGTGAGTCGAAGTACTTTTTTATGGTGGAGAGGATTAAAAAAAAAATCCTCGGCTTCTCTACATGGGGGAGTGCAGTATCACTCATGGTTTTATCCCACTGAGTTTTTCAGGATATGCTCGGTTGCAATACTTAAAAGATGAGACAGTGGTGAAAAAACTAATTTTCATGCAGATGTGGGGCGAGCAATTGCGGGGAGCGAAGTCCTAAGGCTGTTACGATATTATTTAGTTGAGTGGACTGTATTTTATAAGTGAATCGGTCAGTGTCAATCGGTCACAACTCCAACAAATGATATGGTTTAAAAATGGAGGCCACTAACTTGGTTCGTTCTTGATGGAATTGCTGTGGTCTGACTGGTCACTTGCAAGCGGCACCAAAACTAGGATAGGCCACTGATCTAGATCTGAACACTGGTGGTTGGTGGAAACAAGTCTATGATGCGGCAAACGTTCATCAAAATAAACGCGCGATTCACGACACGAGGTTTTATTGTGGCAGGGGATCAAAGGATCCTACGGTGGAGAGTGAACAGTGGTTGTGGGTACAAAAAGATGTTGAAGTAATGACAATATTTGACCAATGCATACCCACATAATTCGCAACCAGAAGGAATGTGTATTTAACTACGCATTGCTTTCGATTGTTGCGTGTTATTATTGACAACCCTGAAATTATGCGGAGCAGTAGCTTTTATGTTCCATATTACCTTACACAGCGTCAATATAGACTGTTTCACATTCCAGTATACAGGACAAACCTGCCAATGGTTATGCCTGTTGGAAAGGCCACCTCTATGTTGAACAATAATACTTTGGACATAGGTATTTTTCACGTGACGGGAGAGTTTTTCGTTACAAGAATATGTTTCTTTTTTAACGTATTATTTTCAAGATATTATGTTTATCTACGTGTTATTTTAGTACATACCTAATGGAGGGCATGTGGCCCTGCGGAGCGGTGCGGTGAGAGGACTAAAGGAGATGGGTATAAGAGTGGGCTGATAATTTTTTTTTCCGAATTCCAAAATGAAAGGATTTATAAAAGTTGCATTTTGGATTATTCGGAACGCAATATCAAAAAAAAAATAATACTACTTTTGATCTTTAACCAGAGCTTGAAGTTTTTGAAAAAGTCAATTTTTGCTCTAAACCGGCTGTCGTTTCAGATTAAAGTAAGAAAGTCGGTCCAATTAAATTTTGTAATGTGTACAAAACCTTATTAAATAAGCATCTAAGGGCTTGAGTAGCTCTTTGTTTCGTAATAAATGGGTAGCATTGTTTTAGTGAGCCATTGTTTTCGTCAATATTAGCCAGGCACTCAACAGAATCAGTTCCGTGGAGTGTAAACTTTTTGCAATCCGGTAGTTTTAAAATGTGTTCGAACTCGTAATGTGATTAAGTAATATTTTGACTAAAAAAATATTTATTTTATGTATATAGATAATTAACAAAATATTCAGACAGTTATAAACTTTAAGCCTCGTTTGAAGGCATAACGTAGTATGGGATATTAAAAAAAAAAAAAAAGTTTAATGTGGTCTAAAATTCAACTTTTTAGACCCTTTATACTTTGTATTATAAAAAAAAAATATTTTATACATAGGTATGGGTCCCAGCAGATTAGTTAAAAGAATCTCCTACCTCCCGTGTTGATCCTGTTGGGTTGACCAAAGACTAAGAGATGCGTCTGGAATACTTCACTTTTCTCATTTAATTCAGCGATTACGCGGAGATGCGGTAGCAGGAGCGGTATGCGGTAGTGAGGATGCAGAGCTGTTAAGAGAAATGCGGTTGTCTCGACAACACGGTGGTCAATTCTTAACTAAATACTGGGCAGATAAGGTACACGGGTACAAATGCGCTTAAGAATATTTTGTTAACTCTTGTGTGGCTGTGATGTCACACTAGTTGACATACAATACAAGACTTGATATATCTCTCTTATTTTTTTAAATGAATATTTTTTTTGTAAATCCTCAAATAGATATTTTCACACCGGATGTGAAAAGTAAAATTTGTAAAACTATGCTGGATTTTAATACAAAAAAAAATTAACCTCGCTATCCGAAGAATGATGTCCGCAAATACAGCAATATAAACGCTTTGTACTAACAGCCAATCTGCTAAACAAAATGGATTTTTTACCCTTAAAAATAGACGCGCTGTATCTGAATTATGCTATTTACATAAATTATTAAATAATAAAGTAGACTATTTTAACCTACTCTCCAAAATTAATCTTAATTTCCCCTTTCGCGTGACAAGAAATAAGTTCCATCTGCCATTCTGTAGCACTAACTATGCACAACACTCTTTCCCCTATCGTTCTTGATGTTACTTTAATGCTTTTTTTTTCATCTTTTTATATATATTACGTGCCCCTTAATTTATAAAAAAGTAAATTAAGACTCATTATTTCTGGCTGCGATACAATCCCACTTACTATTTAATGATGCTCACACTGTTAAGTAAATAACAGCATTTATCGATACTATTCCTGGCCAATTACCTTTCATTTCCACCTTCCTTTGACCCATCCTTATGGTACCTACCTAACCTCAAGATGGAAGATATTCAAAATTAGAAGATTCGGATTAAGAACAAAAACAACATTTTTGACTTCACATAAAATCGGATAAAGAAGTGGTTGGAATCGTCGCGCGTCGAGGAAAACATTGTTATTTTAAAGTTCATTTGCGATCCAGTGCCAGAAATTGAAGAACATTCAGATTATATTAAAGGTAGGTATCCACTCCATGTACCTATTCCTTTCTCAAATATTTCCCAATCACAAAACTGAATGAAATTCGATTTTCATTTACAGTCCACCTTTTCGTTAACACATACTTACACACACTTGAACACTTACGCCTACACTAATACACATAAACACACATCTACATTTACTGTCATACAAATACACAAAAACACACCCTTTTGTTGTAACACAATTTGATAGTATTTATAATTCTTATTTAGAAACTTTGCTGCTATGTCTTTAATCTGTATTTTTCTAAATGTTACTATATAATTGTTGACTGTTTGTTTCTTTAAAATAAATCAATAAATATATTGTATTCTAGATGTGTGAGTCTTGTCATCAAATTCAAATGTCATCTTTAACCCACTTGGGCTCATTATTTAAGCAGTAATTTTGCTATATCTTAACTGATTATCATTTCTAAGAAATTTATTTGGAATTTATAAATAAGGTGACGGCAAAGAGACCGGAGAGGATCAAGATAGATAATACGATACCCATCTGTATAAAAGAGAGCACAAAGATAGAACACATAACAAGGAAGAGAAAGACGCTGTTCTGAAGTCGCCGTAGCCGGTGTGGTGTGAAACAAATTTTGACTGTAGTTGATAGTGATGGGACGCACGCGTGAATTATGTGTGGCAAAATTATGTTATATTTTTTTTGCTAAAACAGGGCTAAATTTAATGTTTATTTTTATAAATAATAAAGAAGGAAATATTTATCTGCTTTGCCTACCATTCAAGAGGTTTCGGGTTCGATTCCCGACATGGTTGATATGAAATATTTATTTAAAAGGATGTTTC
Organism: Micrasema longulum; assembly: GCF_059751315.1. NCBI lineage: Eukaryota > Metazoa > Arthropoda > Insecta > Trichoptera > Brachycentridae > Micrasema > Micrasema longulum. The sequence goes on from NW_028277446.1 coordinate 676,332, forward strand.
CACACAAAAATATTTCATAGACCCTGGATTGGTACCTGAAGCGTAGGACTGATTATCTTACCTTCATGTAACAAAAATGAACAAGATTTGCTGCGATTGGTGTACCGATGCAGTGCCCTATGCACTATTAGGTGCAGAAAGGGAATGATCATGATGATGATGATGTCTCCATGTTTTTTTAAAATTTCTGAGCTTTCGACTATTTTGTCTTTTGCTAGTGGTAACTCGATGTTACATCACCCCGCGCAAAGGAATTATTGACCACAGTATTTTCAGAGTTAACTGTGGGTAACATAAAATATGTATAAAATTATAAATAAAAATATATATGTAAATAATGTCGGCGCAAGCACCTAATTTTAAAAACTTTTTATTTCTATATGCATGAATTAAGATACTTTATTACGTTTTTATTTATTTTACATAAACAAACAGTCGACAATCATATAATAATAACATAAAAAAGATATGGTTTAACGACAGACCAGAAAAGTTTCTAAATAAAAATCATACATATTAAATTGTGGTACAACAAAAGGGTGTGAATATGTGTATTTGAATGAGAGTAAGTGTATATGTGTATTTGTGTGTATGTGGGAGTAAGTGTTCAGGTGTGTGTAAGTGTGAGCATCATTAAATAGCAAGTGGGATCGTATCGCAGCCAGAGAGAATCAGTCTGATTTTTTTATAAATAAATTAAGGTGCGTGTTAAATATTTCGACAGATGAAAATAAAGTATGTTTTGTACATTGATATGAATTAATTAATTTTTAAAAAAATAATGGAAATTTTTGAACATAAAATATCTTATTGAATTTCCTATCTAAACATGTTTTTTTACATTTTATATCTTCAAATAAAATTTATTTAAAAAATATTTTTTCCTGTAATGAACTTACAAAAAACTTGAATACAACCGATTGCCATTGTAGTAACCATACAAAAGAAGCAAGCAAATATTATTGTAGAATATTTCAATAGAAAACGGTTAAGCTCACAAAAATATTGAAATTTATTCAGAATAATATTCAGTATAATTTCGATGTTAATAGGATATTGAAGAATATGTATTTGTGAATGGAAATAAAAAAATTATTTACGGTCAGTCTAAGTCAATTGGACCACCACTGGTTGCTTGACCATTTTTATCAAATCTTTTTTTTTATTTGCTATCACCCTTACATGTTGGTGGTTCAAAAACATATTTATTTTAATTTTATTGTTTTTGGTTTTCGTGTGGCGGCCATATTTGTTTTAATACATAGGCGCAGAAGTTTTCGCAGTTTTAAGGGTCTGTAGACACTTGAATATCTCATGTCTTATGTGTTCTTTGAAAATTGAACTAAAAACAGTTGGTTAAAAAAAATATTAAAAATTGTGGTCTACAGATGCAAAAAATTGAATTTTGCAATTTTGTTTTAAGGGCAGGTAAGTTTCCGGAAAAAGTGGATATCTTTTAGAATACACAATAATGTCTCATTTTAGAAAATCTGTTTTAGACAATAAAAATGAAATAAATATTAGTCACCGCGTTTGTTTACAATACAAGATGTCTCGGGTTCGATACCCGACATGTTTGATATGAAATATTTATTTAAAAAGGTGTTTTCACAATATAATATTTCACAGTCCCTTGACTGGTACCTGAAGCGTATTAGTGATAATCTTATTTTCATGTAAAAAAAAAATGATCACTATTCGCTGGTGTACCAATGCAGTATTCTATGGACCATTAGGTGCGGCATGGGAACGACGGTGATAATGATACATACATAAATAAAAATTAATATAAAACGAACTTCCTCTATAAACACAAATTTTCACTCAGTGTAAGAGAGTGAAAATTTGTGTTTGTGAAAACTTTATTATAAATTATGTTTGTATAAAAAAGTTGTAATTTTATAAATATTTTGTTTTTTTTTCAATTTATAAAAAGAAAAGTAAACTCTGTAAAATCTTATATTTTTTTCTGTAAATACAACAAGTTTAAAACAATTGATTGATTTGGTGTTTATTTTGAAGAACTTTATAATATTCAAACTTATAATATAGGAAATCAAACACTGATTTGTGTTTAGTAGACTCAAATTAGCGATATATTACTAGTTTAGTTTTAAATTGTATGTAAAAATGTATTTAGTTTTGGTCTTATCTTAAATTTTTCCTGTGTAAAAAGGACTTTTTACAAACGATAGCTACAGAGATTTTGCTTATTGGAATAACATTAAGGTAAAAATGTTCTTGTAATCTTATAACTTTTTTTTTACAAATAAACTCTAAAAAGTCTTATGTTGATAAATAAAATTTGAGATATTCAAGTTCCACGCTATCAAAACTGTGGAAACTTCTGCGCTGAATAAAATAAATATGGCTACCACACAAAAACCAAAAACGTTAAAATAAAAGAAACTTTAATTTTATACTACCAACATGTTAGGGTGATTGCACTCAAAAAATCAAAATTCGTAAAAATGATCAAACAACAGTTTAATTTATTTCTGGACCACCTAATTTGGACAAATCCTTAGTAATTCTTTAACTGTAGTATACGTGAATTGATCATTAATAAAATGACCAAACTACTAGACGAATGATTTCACAGGGAAAAGTAAAAACATACCCATGGGAAAAAAATGTCTGAAATATCCTTGTTAGAAAAGATAATGATTCCCGTGTTTGGGAAATCCGAATTGCCGATGATATTTAATAAAAATAAGCCTTTCATTAATGACCAAATATTTTTTCACCTCGACTTCAAGTTGAATAACAAATAACTATTTTTTTTGGTGCATTTGTACTTTACCGAATTCGGTAAAAACAAAACAAGACAATTGATAATTAACAACAATTTTTTTTTTCTAAATTCACAATATATTCATTGAACATTTATTTGGACACAAGTCCCAACTCCATGGAACCAAAGTTCTGTGTTAAGTTGAGACGAAGATATGTATAAAACTTTAAAAATTAATATAGCCGGATTTGAAAAAAAATCGCACTGGTCTTTTTTGCAGTTTTGCATTTCATGGTCATTTTGAATAAAACAAATAAATAAATAATCAGGTGGCCTCAATTTTAATATAACGTCAGTATTTAAAAAAAAAGTTTTGTCATAATGTTTGGGTAAGTAGGAAGAAATGGCCTTAAGGAAATATTTCTGCCCTTATAAGTATATAAAATATATAAGTATACAATGTGTTCTTTAAACCTTGTCACTTCCGAAACCACGATGATCAGTATGGACAAGAAGACATATTAGCATATTTAGAACAAAGAATTTTTTTGAAAATGAAATATTAAAAGAAAAAATGGTTGCTTACTTCTGTAGGGGAGAAGCGACGGGGTGCGACCGCGCGGTTGGCGGTGTATCAGACCCCTCCCTCCCCTCCTCGTTTCTCGCCTGCAAAGTAAGTAACCAATTGTTTTTTTATATTTAAAAAAAAAAAAACATTCTTTCTAATTTTTTTTTTAATGTGCCAATATGTCATCTTGCTCAAACTGATCATCGTGGTTTCGGGAGTGACAGGGTTTAAATAAAACCCTGTTAAAAGTGTTGAAAAATTTAATAAATCGAAAAAAATATTTGATGTTATGATCGAATATTTTTCACCGTTCAAAACAGTATCTATCTCTGTAATTTAAATAAAAAAATTGCTGACAGAGAAGATATAAAACACGTTTTGCGAATAACGCGTATCTCTATGAAGATATATTATCTTCTTTATAATACAGTGTAAAGCTAGGGTTTTCTAGGACAGCGGTGCCCGTATTTTAACGGCCGTAGTAAACGGTGATGCGGTGCACAGCCGTCGTAACGATGACTAGAGTGTGGTTTCCTAGGAAAACGGTGTTATCAACACCATTTAACACCGTTTCCCTAGGAAATCACTCTCTAGACGACGTTACGACGGCTTCCCACCGCATCACCGTTCACTACGGCCGTTAAGATACGGGCATCGCTGTCCTAGGAAACCCTAGCTTAAGTCAGTAGTGCAGTACAGTAGCTTATATTTGTTTGGATTAAAATAATTTTAAAAAAAACGTATTTGGATTAAAAATAATACCAAAGTTTAATTGAAAATGATATGTTTATGAAGTTTTTATTGTCTCATTTAAAGTAATCATTTAGTGACGTACGTTTTAATCAAATGAAAGCAATGATAACTAACTATTAAGACACAAAAACAACTGAATTTCAGAACAAACAAATAAAAATTCTAAGGAAATATCTAAGAAAAAAAAATAGCTTTAACATTTAAATTTGTAAGTGAAAATTCTTAATGGAAGTTTATTTTCATTTATTATAGAAATAAAGGACAAGTGATTCTTTAATCCACAAATTTGGAATATCCGGTGACCGGTTTCATCACTTTCACTACATTTTTGAGACTGGTATCTTTATTAAGAAGTTCAATGTATTTAAACAAAACAAAGGTAAGGAGAGAGAATTCAAAATCATATGAAATTTAATTAAGTAAAATTATTTTTATCTCAATCATTAACATACTTTTTTCGGGTTAACTAATGAGTTGATAAAATGCTATTTCAGTGAGTTTTTATTTATTAAGTATTTTATTTTTAGTGATTTTTGACAATTATGATTTCTGAAAAACAAAAGGTAAAAACTAATTTGTAAAAATATTACAATGGGTATTGTAGGAATGCACGCGTGTTATATGTTCATTAAGTAATTCTACGTATTTATTTTTGCAATATGAATTATTTTTATATTATTTTTTATATCAAAGGAATGTTATTTTATAGTAAATGATTGACAAAATAAGAATTATCTTTATTTTTAGACCATAATTGTAGATGAGTGTTTTAAGGCCCTACCTGTTTGGCCTACGTAGCATGTATTTTACAGTCATTTCAATTAAGAAGGTAAATTCTTGAGTTGGAAAATATTTATTTTTTGTCTTTGTTATTGACTAACAAGTAAGCAAAGAAATTACGATTGTAAAAGGCTTCGGTGCATTTATTTTTATTTGTTGTGTCCAATTTTATCCATAGTTTTTCCAATATACGAAAGTTTTGTCTAACGCTTTTGGTCTTTATGATTATTATTTGTCACAAACCTTGAATTAATTTATTATTTACGAGACGTTTTTGTTTCTTTCTTAATGGGTTATCAATTAATGTATTATTATATCCTTTATTTACCGCGATAGATTTAATTATGTTTATCTCATTGCTATAACTATGTTTGTTAAGTGGTAAAACCGGTCACTGGATATTCCAAATTTGTGGATTGAAGTATTACTCGTCTTTTATTTCTGTAATAAAATGTAACTTAATTTATAGAAATAAATAATTAAAAAAATCCTTTACCTTAAACTTCTCTTAAATCTTTACTTATGAATTCATGTTAATATGTTGACTAATTACATCACCTTAATGTGTTTGTTTTGGTTTTACATGAAAATTTTAATTTCCATTGTTTCACAACAGCAGTTAAATCAAATAATTATTATAGCATTAAAGTCTCAGGATAAAGCAATGAACATAAACTCAATTAAGAAAGGGGCCAATGACCCTTACATTCTTTAAAACCCTTTGTTAATCCAACCTTACTAATTTTAAAAAAAGGAAACTTTTTAAGAGGCAAAAAGTCTATCGTATATTGTGTATAATAAAGCGTTTCTTGAACATGTAAATGACTTTAATTAGTTAGAAATTCACTCAAGTACATACTTAAAAGTTATTTTTCGTTTAATTTTCTGTCTAATTTTGTTACGAATATATGCATTATTCTATAAAAAAATCAACACATTGGTGTGCATTTATAGTTTTCATTTCATCGTTCTTTTTTCTTTATTCTCATTTCCTTTTTCTGTTTTTTAAGTATTTATTATTATTTTATATTTCATTTACCTAAGTATAACAAAAATAATCGCGATATTTCTGACTGACGCGCAATACCTTGTTTTATATTTAAGTTGGATACGCCACATTTACTCTATGTGTTTATGGGGCGTATCCAACATAGCACATTGACAAAGTTGGAGCGTTAAAATTTATTTGCTACCTACTGGACCCTAGTTCAGATGTTGCAATGCCTACCGTGGGTACCAATACTGTCCCAGCCCTAATAATAATAACTGAACTGATCGTTTGTGTATGTGCCTTTTGATATTTTCACTGCGATAGCGAATTAGTTATTTTTGCGATCAATTATTCATTTAATCCACTGCGTCATGTAATCGCATGTAATATTCAAGAAACTATGTCAAGTGCTCTTCCTTTCTGACTACATGATCTGGTATGATCCTGACAGCGGCGAGAAAAGTTCCAACAATAAGGTGCCAAAACCCCAGTACAAGGTAGGTAATTTCATTCATTGTATTAGGTTTTAGTGGCAAAGTAAATATAGATAACGCGTTCCACGAACCAGACTGATTTGAGCGTTTATCTGCCAACAGATAAGTGGCACAATCATACACCCTTATTAATAAAAATGTACCTAAATTATTGTTATTTTTATTTTTACAAAAAGAGAGAATAAATGTTATTAGATTGAGACCCCTCATATATTATTTACAAACAATCTCACTTACTATATATATATGTTCAACATATTAATTTGGTTGCACATAAGGAAAAAGTACTACTGACTTGACAACAATAATCAATAAACAAAAAAATAATTAATAAAATTAAATCGACATGTGCGAAACCGCCCCATCGTCTTATCTAGACATGTGCAAAACCGTTAAATCGTCCTAAATTTAGTAAGTGCGTGAATTTAAATGAAATGAACGATCACAGTATTATAGAGATGTTAAAATAATGAGCAAACATTAATTTACATTTTGTGTGTGGTTTTCTCCATACATTATTATCCATAAAAAAGCCCTAAAAATGCCAAGACTTCCATTTTCCCTTTTTTAAAATGTTCTTCATCTCGGCTGTAATTTGTTACTTTTATTGGATTTAATTCTACTCCTATTCTTTAAAAATATATGTGAATCGTTATGTCTTGTTAGGACATTATCAAACTTAGTCAAATATTTACAAAGTTTCCTTATATACTAACAATAATTGCTGTTTTATTTTTATCCTGTTTTATTGTTTATTCTATTCTTTTTTATCTTGGATACCTTACCAAATATTCATATGGAATTCTATCTATTATTTGCATAAACAATGAATAGGAGACTATTATATTTTTAAGCTTTTTTTTGTGAAACACCCCCATGTTATTAATTAAATCCTTTTCTTAGTGTTTGAATGTAAAATTTTAACTCCCATA